>NW_005871048.1:39834738-40049362 GCF_000147115.1 Myotis lucifugus | reverse complement strand
ACCCTGTATGGGTATAGCAAAAGCTGAACCAGAAGCAGAATTTGGCTTGAAATCTTAGCACTGTGACTGACACACATACCAGGTGAGCCATGCCACCTCTCTGGGCCTGGTGACCTCATTGAAAACCCGAGGGGTTGGGCTAAGCCAGCCGTGGTCAAACTACGGCCCGCGCCGGATCCGGCCTGTTTGAAATGAATAAAACTAAAAAAAAAAAAGACCGTACCCTTTTATGTAATGATGTTTACTTTGAATTTATATTAGTTCACACAAACACTCCATCCATGCTTTTGTTCCGGCCCTCCGGTCCAGTTTAAGAACCCATTGTGGCCCTCGAGTCAAAAAAGTTTGCCCACCCCTGGAGCCCTTCTCCATGGTGTGTCCCATCTCTCAAGTTCTGTGTTTGTATGGAGTATGGATGGTGTCTTACCTCTTTCTTGGACGACTAGCATAATGCTTGGTTCCAGGAGTGCTTTCAGACACTTTACTGGCAGCATCTCAACTGTTCAGGAATCTGGGCTTGAAGATGCTGTTTTAGTGCTGCATCTTTACAGGGAGAAATGATTGCTCAGACCCTGAGATTTCCCTGTGCTGGCAGCTCATGCTATTGTTGTCTGAATACTTCATGAGCAGTGAGGTGGAATCAGCCAGGAATAATCTAGTAATTATTTTTAATTGAATTCAAAAATGACTGAAAATGGGTATTCATTTCATTTTAGCCAATGGGGCTTCATGTACCTAACTCCATTTAGGCTGGGTGGAGAATGTGTCCTGAAATTTATGGTATTTTTGATAGATGTCTAATTTTAGCTAAAATAACATTTATAATGGTTCTCTCTCTTTTCTTCCTCTCCCTCTTCTCCTCTTCTTTACTCCCCCTTAGGCTCCACCTCCCTTTTCTCTTAAGAAACTTGGTGATTTCTCTTCTATTTGATTTTACAACCTATTTTCAAAAGGTGTAGCAAATTTCTAAAACCTATAGTATTTCATGTAGCTCCCAACTAGTAATACGAAAGAAAACAAACTTGTGCTCATAAAAAGATGTCATTTTAAGGCATATCATCCCTTCATTTCTTACAGAACCTCAAGATAAAGACATCCTGTTATACTGGTGATTTGGACTTTGGGCATTATTCTGTTTGCACTTTTACTTGCTGGGTGTAGGGGCTCTAAACCCTCTTATCCAGGTGTTCTTTCCAAAGCTTTTCCATCCCAGGGAGTTTGAGCGTTCTATTTGAGTTGAGTTTGGATAGTAGTTACTATGAGGCAGGCATATTCTGGGTGCTGGAGGCTTGGGAGTAGCTTTTAAGGAGCTCTCAGTGCTGCCAAATCAGCTGCCGTGAAAGCAAATAATATATTTTGATGTGGAGATGGTGTGGGGCAGGGCGTTCTCGGCAGCTTGAGTGAAGGCATTTTCTTGGGAGCAAAGTACAGTATTGTCCAGTATTTTTTTTTTTTTCTGTTCTAATGTCCTAAATACAAGCTATATTGTAAATAGGTCTCTGCTTCAGTGATGTTATAAAAACAAGTGAATTTAAGAAATAGACATTTTAATGAAAATCTGTATACTTCATCTTAGCTCATAAATATAATTGGAGTGGATATCTTCCAGATGTCAAATTCCATCACAAACTCTTGCCACTTGTTTTAAATCTTTCATTTACCAAAATTATGTAATCCCTTGTCATCGATGAGTTAAAAACTCCTTTACATTTGGGCTTATAAGTACATTAAACATTTACAGTAACTGTTTGGTAGGGGAGAGAAACTCGAAAGAAAATACTATTCTTTTGTATTTGAATTTGTTTTGGCAAATATGCTTGTAACGAGTTTACACCTTAAATTTGTATAGAAAAACCTAGCTTTGTATATAGTATCCTTTTTTTAACTATAGACACGTGAGAGTGAAAACAGCCTTACAGAATTCTGGAGGTGTTTGATCAAGGTTTTGGTGTTCGGCTCGACTTGCCAAGAGTGAACTGATTCTGATGTTTCTGTTGTCGGGACAGTCCAGGGCCAAGCCTCCACAGCTCGGACTTGCATTGATGGCCACAGCGTTAGCCAAAGCTAAACTAGGGGGTGCAGCTGAGAGTGCCCGATCTTAGTGACCTTCGAGAGGCCTGCTGTGAATACGGTGATTACGTGCTAGGTATTTATTGTTGGGCATAGGATTATTTGAACAGCTCAGTACTTAAATGTTTTTAAAAATTCTTCTGTACCCAATGAAATATTGATAAACTTATGGAGCGTTTAAAGTAACAAAGCATTTAGATGATACTAATCGAATGAATCACCACTCCAAGCGCTGTTTTGACAGGATATGTATCACATCTCAATAATTTCCTTAGCATTTTTTCCTGCCAGGTGCCTGCTCTCTTTTTGTTAACTTATTCCTATAGAATTCCAAATATGTGGTTGATTTCCTACCGGGACACTTTCACAGTTCCTTTTCCTTCTTGCCTCTTACTTTTGTTTGTGTTGAATTCAAGGTTTATTACCAGGCAGGGAGAATGAGTAGCTATTTTGGAGACTGATGACATCCAGCCAGGATGCCTCTGTCTGGTGAGCAGATCTCCTTGGCTCCAGCATGCAGGATTTTACCAAGTAGGTGCTGAGACGTGCCTGCTGACAGATCCACTCAGAGGCCAGATGTACGTGAAGTATTGTTCTATGGAGAGATTAGACTCAGCAGCAGTTCTCAACCTGTGGGTCGAGACCCCTTTGGCGGTCGAACGACCCTTTCATAGGGGTCGCCTAAGACCATCCTGCATATCAGATATTTACATTACGATTCATAACAGTAGCAACATTACAGTTATGAAGTAGGAACGAAAATAATTTTATGGTTGGGTCACAACATGAGGAACTGTATTTTTTTTAAAAATATACTTTACTGATTTTTTACAGAGAGGAAGGGAGAGGGATAGAGAGTTAGAAACATCGATGAGAGAGAAACCTCGATCAGCTGCCTCCTGCACACCCCCTCCTGGGGATGTGCCCGCAACCAAGGTACATGCCCTTGACCGGAATCGAACCCGGGATCCTTCAGTCTGCAGCTGACGCTCTATCCACTGAGCCAAACCGGTTAGGGCAGGAACTGTATTTAAAGGGCCAGAAGGTTGAGAACCACTGGATTAGAGGGAATTTCCATTTTCTATTTCACATATATACAGTTTAACACACATTTTTAAATAAGCCTGCGCTATCTTGAAATAAATCAAATTAGAAAAATAAAATATTGGTCTCTGTTATAAGGGAGGTGCTAAACAGGACAATCTGAAGGATGTGAAAACTTTGCTGCACCCCCTGACTAAGAGGTGGGGACACAGGTTCCCCTCCCCGGGCAGCCTGTGTGGTGGCTGCTAGGCCAGGTGCTGGTGCAGGCTCTGAGGTGCTGGTGGGTGAGGGGAAGACCCCCCCCGGAAGGGAAGAAGAGCCAGCGCATGAAGGGGCCTTTCTTGGCCTGTAGCATCTTGTGGTGGAAGTAGGTGCAAGAAATCTCCTTTTTGTAAATTAAGAAATTATATAAATATGTACAAAGAAGAATTCTTAATTACAGTGGGGCCTTGACTTACTTTAATTCGTTCCGTGACGGAGCTCATAACTCAAATTACTCGTATGTCAAATCAAAAGTGAACGAGTGAGACACGTGATGCTGGGCTGATGTGGCGTTCACTGTGATGTTCGCTGTGCCAACTAGCGGTGGGGTATCTGAAGCTGGCTCATAACCCGAATTTTATCTCGCAACTCAAAGCAAAAAATCGGCTGAGAGACGGCTCGTTTCTCGAAAAACTCGTTAGTCAGGACACTCGTAAGTCAAGGCCCCACTGTAGTTCATTAACTTGTACAGCTGTTGGGAGCATTCATGTGATTGCCTTTGGATATTGGGTCAGTATATTTCTGACTAGTAAACATGCATATGTTTAGTAAATGTTTAGTAAACTAGTAAACATTTAGTTATGATTTTATATATACTTCATTACATAATAAAAACACTTTTGTAAGTTGTGTTGATTTTTATCTGTGAGTTGTCAGCCACAGGATTTTTCGTAGTCTGCTTTATATTTTTATGTGTGACTTAAATCTAATGTTTAACTCACTCCTTGTTTTCTTTGATAGGATAAGTTTATGGTTCATTTTCCCTATTGAATATAGAATTATTGTAGTTGAAGTACAAGTATGCAGTAGGCAATTTTTTAAAAATAAAAATGGCAGTGGTTTCTTCCACCAGAAGGCTTCCCTGTCTTATAATGGGAGTTACACAGTGTGGATAGTGAGACTTACATCACTAGGCATTTAGAGGCCTATAACTTTGTAGTGTATCCCATGTAAAACTGAGGACTACAAACAGACTACAAGAAGACATGTTTGTAGGGGTTGACATTTATGCAGTTACAGGCAGTCCTTCCTATGCACATCAGTATAAGCTTCTCATTATGCTTAGGAAACTGGTTTTCTACATTGTTTTTTTCTTTTCCTATTTAGGAATAACAAGTTGTGTGGGAATATACCGTTTATTGGCAAACCAATCAATTGTTTAATAAATGTTAACAATAACATCAATGTTCCATTTTTATGTTGTATCCTATTAACAGGGCTGATGTCAAAACCATATATGGTTAAGGTGAGATGCACATATAGGAAATAGCACTTCTGAAAATGGCCAGCCTAGGACACTAGCACTACGCTGTGCAACAGGGGGTGTGTGAGCTGGTGGTCAGGTGTGTGAGCTGGGCCTGGGTGGACACTTCCTGCTGGGCTCTTGCCCCTCATCCCAGCTCTCTTTCTTAGATTCTTCTCAGTGTTTCTGTTGCAGGGAACTGGCAGGTACTAGCCCCAAGCCCATAAGCCATACTCACACCCCAGTTCTCAGTTTCCTATCTGTCCCCTTCCGTGATGCTATGAGCAATAATGTAAATAGTTGCATATATGATAAAAACACACACCTAAGAAAGTTAAACAGCCTTATGAAGTCCATTTTGTGTGCCTTGCATGAGAATGCCTCTTAACTGTCAACTAGTTTGGCAGAGCTTTGATGGTTAGAGTGCCAAAGAAAATTTCAGCCAGGAGAGGTCAAATGATCATGTACTCTGTTTAAGCAGCCCTTTCTTCTTTATTATTAACATTCACAAAAAATGAGTGAGTTAAAAATTTATTAACAGGTCACATTTGCTTAAAATGTCCTTATTTCTCGGCCTTCTGTATGTCCACTCCCAGAAGTGTCTATTTAGGTCCTTTGCCCATTTTTTATTGTATTGTTTATCTTCCTTTTGTTAAGGTGTATGAGTTCCCTATAAATTTTGGAGATTAAACTCTTATCTGAGATAGCATTGGCAAATATGTTCTCCCGTGCAGTGGGATTTCTTGTTGTTTTGTTGATGGTTTCTTTTGCTGTGCAGAAGCTTTGTATTTTGATGTAGTCCCATTTGTTTATTTTTTCCTTAGTTTCCATTGTCCTAGAAGATGTGTCAGTAAACATATTGCTATGAGATATGTCTGATATTTTGCTGCCTGTGGATTCCTCTAAGATTTTTATGGTTTCCCTTCTTACATTTAAGTCTTTTATCCATTTTGAGTTTATTTTTGTATATGGTGTAAGTTGGTGGTCTAGTTTCATTTTTTTGCATGTATCTGTCCAATTTTCCCAACACCGTTTATTGAAGAGACTGTCTTGACTCCACTATATGCTCAGAAGGCCAAGAGACATGAAAAAATGCTCAAAGTCACTAATCATCTGAGAGATGCAAATTAAAATGACAATGAGGTATGATCTCACACCTGTCAGAGTGGCTATCATCAACAAATCAATAAATGACAAGTGCTGGCGAGGATGTGGAGAAAAAGGAACCCTCATACACTGCTGGTGGGAATGCAAACTGGTGCAGCCACTATGGAAAACAGTATGGAGTTTCCTCAAAAAATTAAAAATGGAACTCCCATTTGACCCAGTGATCCCACTTCTATATATCCCAAGAAATCAGAAACACCCACCAGAAAGGACATATGCACCCCTATGTTCATAGCAGCACAATTTACAATAGCTAAGATTTGGAAACAGCCTAAGTGCCCATCAGCAGATGAGTGGATTAGCAAACTGTGGTACATCTACACAATGGAATACTATGCTGATGTAAAAAAGAAAAAACTCTTACCATTCGAAACAGCATGGATGAACCTGGAGAGCATTATGTTAAGTGAAATAAGCCAGTCAGAGAAGGGTAAATATCACATGATCTCACTTATTTGTGGAATATAATGAACAATGTAAACTGAATAACAAAATTAGATCTAGAGACAGAGAAGCATCGACCGTCAAACCTCAGAGGGAAGGCAGGGGAGGAGAGGGGGGAATAAGAGATTAAAGGACTTGTATGCATGCATATAAGCATAACCAGTGGACACAGACAGTAGGGGGGTGAGGGCATGTGCTGGGGGGTGGGAGCGGCTGGGAAGAGGTCAATGGGGAAAAAAGGATATATATGTAATACTTTCAACAATAAAGAATTTAAATTAAAAAAATGCAGTTCTCTCTTAGAGTCTTAAAATCAAACTTGAGATCGGGGTGCAAACCCAGTTTTTTTTTAGATGAGTGTTTTCCACTCCTGGCTTCCTCATCTATGAAATGGAAACGATATCAACTTTCTAGATAAAATTGGGTGGTTTGCCAATCAAATGAAGTTATAGATGGTGATACTTTGGAAAGCTTAAAACCAAAACCTCAAAACTGATAGCTCCCTTGTGAAAGTTATTTATGGCATCCTTTGCTATTGCTGCAAACATACGTGTGGGAAAGCGGTGAATGTGATCAGTTGGTGCCACGCCAGCTCCTACGGCTTGTTGTTAATTTAGCACTTCTGCATTTAATAATGTGGAAGAAAAATGTGGAGCCACTTCACACGAGGGAGGAAAGCCTCAGGCCTGCTGTGTAAGAAAAAACTCAAGAGTGGCCGTGTTCTGGTAGGAGTTTTGGTTCTGTACTTGAGGTTGTAAAAAATAAAACACAAACCAAAAAAAAAACACTCTCAAAAAACCACTGTTTTTCTTTCCTTCTGTTGTTTAGTTAGAGTATAAAGACACTTGAAAAAAAAGCATGAGTGAGGCATTTTATTAGACCTCAAATCCCCCTTTCAGGAAAAATATCACCAAAACAGGCTTTTGTGAGTACTTCTCTCATATTGGGAATACATACATTTAAACGGTTTGTAAATGTTTGTCTCCCTCTTTCATTAAGAAATTAAGTTTCTCTTCTAATCCTTCAAAGCCAGTGACAAAAGACCCTCCTCTCGCTGGCTGGTGGTCCAAAGGTGATGGCAGGGTAGTGAACTGGTTTCGCTCATTTAATCGGTATTTGGAGTCATGCTCAATTGTGACAATAACACAGTATTTTATTAGTTGATTCTTCATACTAGAAATGTTTTGGGTGAAGTATATATGGACTATCCTGGAGTCTTGAGTTGTGGTGCTTCTTTGGGAGGGATCTGGCTCTTTAACACTAAAAAAAATTCTCACTTCTGCGTATTGTGGAGGGAGAGCCCACAGCATTCCTACTGCAGAAGAGGGGACTTCACTTAATTAGCACGTGGTTGCCACAGGGCGGAGTAGGTAGAGCCACTGTGGAAATGTCTTTTAGCAGTTGGACAAACGAAGCTTACCAACTACCCGAGCAGTCCCTGTAGCACCTGAGGCCCTTTTACAGAGAGGACCTGGTGGAATTTTCATCAGCTGTCCAAAGACCTCTTTGTGTAATTTGGTTTGGAGTTCTGGAGTCTGACAATAATGAAGATGATAGCCATTTGTCAGCTGCTTTCCCTTTGTTCAGCACTAGGCCTGTTATCCTGAATCCCTCCCACCACCTCATCATCTCTGTTTTATAGATGAGGAAGCTAAGAAGATCTGAGAGGTTAACAACCTGCTCTAGGCCCAGCAGTTTATTGATCCCTGGTCTGTGGAACTTCGTTCTCTCTTCACTTTCCACTGGCATTACCCAGAAGGCTGAGAGGGGAAAAATCTGGCCTGTTCGCCTATAAAAGACACCGGAAGAGCTTATGCTCAAATCAATGGACCTGAACAGTTTCACTGCCTCTACATTTCCAGATGTATAGTGAAATGAAGTGCCTCCCCTTTTACACTTGTCACAAACTATGTAAGACAGTTATCTGTGTTTGAGGGCCTGATTGACATAGCTCAGTGGTCGGCAAACTGTAGCTCGTGAGCCACATGCGGCTCTTTGTCCCCTTGAGTGTGGCTCTTCCACAAAATACCACGTGCGGGCGCGCATGTACAGTGCGATTGAAACTTCGTGGCCGATGCGCAGAAGTCGGTGTTTTGTGGAAGAGCCACACTCAAGGGGCCAAAGAGCCGCGTGGGGCTCGCGAGCCACAATTTGCTGACCACTGACATAGCTTGTCATCCTAAATCTTTCCAGGATAACAAAAGCAAAACAAAACACCCCCTCCCCCTTTTTTTTCCTTTACATGGAGTCTAATATGCTATTATGACTTCCAAGTTCATGGCTATTTCTTAGAGGAAAAGCTTCAGAGTAGGCACAGTATTCTGGACCCAGAGTTCTGACCTCTCAATACCTGTGCTCTGTTCCCAGCTTGCTTATGCTTTCCAGCAGCCTGTTTGCATTTCAAACGTGTTGTATTTTAAACTTGAAGGTGACTTCTCATTTAGTCACTCCCAAGGATTTATCTGTTTGCTTTTGTTCTGTTTTCTACCACTGTGCACTTGTGCTTTACTGACCTTGATTCTGTCCCCTTGGGCCTTCTCAATTTCCAGAGGCATCCCAGGGATGGGCAGTGGCCATGCCCCACCCTCCTCCCCGGCCTGGCCAAGGTGCAGGCAATGACAGGATACATTTTCTGCAGAAAAAAACTTAAAATCAATTTTAGTCAGTCTGGTCTTAATATCACTATGCATTAGAAATTCTAAACCAAATCTGTTGGTGTTACTTCTGCCCCCAAAATATTCTCTTTTCTAAGTTCTAAATAATTGGTTGCATTTTAATTTCTATGTAAGCTTCAAATTAGTGCATTTTAATGACTTGTCCTTGTATTCAACATGGAATTTAATTCATACAGCTCCAAGGTTTATTTACTTATTTTATTTCTATTTTTATTGTCACCCGAGGATATGTTTACTGATTTTAGTTTATATTTTTTGTTGATTCAGAGAGGAAGGGAGAGGGAGAGAGAGATAGAAACATCAATGATGAGAGAGAATCATTGATCAGCTGCCTCCTGCATGCCCCCACTGGGGATCAAGCTTACAACCTGAGCATGTGCCTTGACCTGGAATTGAACCATGATCTCCTGGTCCTAGGTCAATGCTCAACCACTGAGCCACACTGTGGGGCATGTTTACTGATTTTAGATAGGGAGGGAGGGAGAGAGAACGAGAGAGAGAGAGAGAGAGAGAGAGAGAGAGAGAGAGAGAGAGATCTCCTTTAGGAAATTTCTTAAACCCTTTTGTATTAGTTAGAGTATAGTTGAGATACTTCAAAGAGACTTAAAGAGAGGGTTAAATAAGACAAGAATGTCTCTTATGTGAAAGTCTAAGCTGGAGAGTAGGGTGGCTCAGTCTGAGGTTATCCAGGGACCGCGTTCCTTCTGTCTTGTTCTTCCATCCATGGGGCATTATCCTTATTGGCATAATTGCGGCCAGCTCAGCACCATTCATCTGCATCCAGCCAGTAAGAACAGAAAGAAATCGTGGAGAGCACCTTCCTTCCTTTGAAAAGCCCAACTCAGGCATGGTGTACATTACTTCTGTTCACATCTCCTTAGCCAAAGCGTCATCATATGTCCATACCTAATTCCAGGGGAGGCTCGGTCATAGTCTTTAGCTCAGCACTAGTGTAATGTGAGCCACATATGTAATTAGAAATTTTAATAACCATGCTAAAAAATGAAAGAAACAGGTGAAAATAACCTAGTATACTTAACCCAGCATATTTAACCCAATATATCTAAAATAGTATCACTTCAACATGTAGGACTAACCATGGGTAACTAATGGCTACCATATTGGGCAGTGGAGCCGTAGCTGGTTGGCCATGTGCCCAACTAAAGTGGAAGGATCCTACCACTGAAATGAAGGGGGGAATGGATATCTGGGGTCAGCTGGTGGTCAGTCTCTGTCAAATCTCTTCTTAACCATTCCAATTGGAGGCTAGTACTTGGCGTTGCCCCTGACATAATGTGTGTATAATCATCTGTTTTAGTCTGTCGTTCCCATTGGATGGAGCTTTTTAAGGGTGAAGGGTGAGTTTTCTTCTCTCCAGATCTTAGTCTAGTATTTGGCAAATTATAATTACCTGATCTGTTAAGTGAATGAATAAAGTGAATGAGGATTTCATTTAATTCCTCAACTGTTCTCATTATTCCTTGATGAATGCTTATGCTTTTCCTCACTGACGTGGATCACCCCCTTTCTGGTGCATCACAAGAATTTACTTTGATTTGGGGGGTACATTTGCTGTGAACTCACATCCAGAGATGTTTCTGGTTGGCATCCACTTCCTGAGATAATGGCAGGTTCTCTGCTTCCATGAATGACGCTTTGGAAAATATGTCCAGTGTCTAGGAAATTCATTTTCCTTGAAACAGTGAATCTTCTCTCAGGGGTGCCCCTGCGCTGAGATTGGGAGAGTTTTCATCGTGAACCTCTGTGATGACGGAGCTGTTTGCATGGCACCCAGTGCACCGAGAGTCCTGTTCAGCGCTTGGGAGATATGCCATTTCCAGGAACTATTAGCAATAATATTTGCTCCTAGCAGACAGAGGCTGAAGATAATACTTCACATGTGAAAAAGCCAGCAAGTGAGCGAAACTTATGAATGCTTCCTAGAATTAAATGAAACATGAATGCAGCTTCTCATTAAGTGGAGATGGTGGACTGAATGTTCTGTAAACAGGTTAAATTCGAGATGTCACAGGATGTTCCCCTTGCACACAAGCCTGTCTCGCATCCCTCAGAGTCAGGTGGCTGTGGCAATGCCTTTCCTGGGCTGGCCCTGGAGATGTCATGGCCCTTCACCCCGGAGAATGGAGGGCGGTGAGGGGAAGGGTGAGTGCACGGGACTGTGTCTCCTCCACTTTTCTTTAAGAGCATCCCTCAGCCTTTACCCCATCTCTCAGCCCCCTGCCCCCTGTCCCCTGCAAACAGAAGCCTCGCCTCCCCATCCTAGGAGCAGCCCTTGGGATGAATTTTCTAGGCTAGTCATTCTTTCGGGGAGAGTCTCATTCCAACCTGGCAGTGGCATCCTTCAGGAAAATAACATCTAGAGCAGCAGTGTATCTCTGCCAGCATCATCATAATGGCATTACAGTGCATGCATGTGCCAGGCTCTCGCTCAGCGCCTTGTGTGTTACTCATTTATCCTTATAACCACCTGATGAAATAGCATTATTATGATCTTCATTTTATAGGTGAAGAAACAGGCTTAGACTAAGCGACTTGCCTTGAGTGAGAAGCTTGTAAGTTGCTAAACTGGGTTGACTGACACCCATATCTGAATGTAAATCACGGGCCTTTAACCATTACATGGTCCTGCCTCCTAAATATCCTGTCTGTGGCTTTATTTCTATTTGATATGTTTTTGGTGGTGGTGGGGTTGGGCAGAGAGGATGGGGGTGAGAGCCAGGAACACCTGATCTAGAATAGAAAGGATTGAGGGGTGTTTGGATGAGGTTTTGGAACCAGGATGGTTTGTTGGTAGAGCAAGGAGGAGCCAGAAATATCAGACTCACATTCTGAGACTGCAAGGGTTTTCATTAGGAACCTCTGTGATGAAGGAGCTGTAGCCATAAGGTAGTTCAGCTCTCGTGTTTTATCGATCAGGAAACTGGACCTCAGAGACTTGAAATTACTTGCGGAGGGCGTGCTTCTAGTGAATAAAATAAAGCAAGAACCACATACTGGAACCTGCTCTTCTGATTCCAAGTGAATTTTATTTAGTTACACTGCTTTAGTGCTACCTTTCAGAAGTTTGTAACCTCCCCTTAGGTGTTATTTCTGTTACGTGTTCCTATTTGTTACTAGTAGGAAAAGTGCCTGGAAAATATAGGAAGGGAACATGTGCTTGCTTGAGGAATAAGAGCAGGGTGATAGAGAAGCTTGCATCGTCAAGGGTCTCAGGCTCTGCCAGCCAAAGTCCATGGCCAGGGCTCAAACCAAACCCCAGGCTGTGGCTGCAGCTCCAGTTCTGGCTCAGCCTCCAGCTCAGGCCCCCAAAGGTGCCCAGGCCCCCACGAAGGCTCCAGAGTGGAGGCCTCTGTCTGCCGATGTGAGGACAGAAGGGCTGGTGTGTCCCCCGGGCTGCTGTCTGCATGGGGCTGGGGTCCTCCTGTGCTATTTGTACAAATACACCGGAGGCAGGATTTGTCAATAAACAAATGAACAAACAAAAAGACCACAGTGTGAGTTGAAATCAGATGTTTCAACCATTCCCAGGCCCAGCTTCCTATACTCCCTTGTCACTGCCCGGCTTGCTCTCAAGCCCATAAGACCAGGGAGCTTGCTGTACTCATATTGGTTCCTTCAACATCCAGCACAGAACAGGTGCTTGTGAAAGGTTTACAGAAATGAACTAAGGATACACGTTTTGGTGCACAAAGAGGTTTGAGAACCTCCAGTCCACGCTTCTCTTCTGTTACACTAACTATTCTGAAGTTTTAGGGAATGGGGAGTGGGTTTAAAAAAGTATGATCTTTTCTTTCAAGAAGCTAATTGCCTAGGTGAAGAGAGAACACTAGCAGAAGGGGAAAGTTAGAATTTAGTAAAAATCATATGAACTGGAAGTGGGTTCGGAGTTCAGAACGAGGAGAGAGAATGCGTACTTTGCTGGAGTAATCGGAGGTGCAATGGAGCAGGTAAAATGAACTGGGTTTTAGTATTTACTCATTATCTACCATTTAGGTAGACAGAGGGGGCAGAAGAGCCAGTATAGGAGTGGGACTGAGTGTGGACCGTAAGAGAGACAGTGTGCAAATCTAGGGGAGCAGAAGGAAATAGGATTAGCCGGGTAGGGTGGAGCCCTAATAAAGACGGTTGTAAGCCAAACAATTCAAAAGAGGCATAATAAGCCATAAAGAGTCTGTAGGTTCGTGAGTGACATGAGAAAAGTGGTTGAACTGGAAATTCAAAGGTGGTGTCAGAAATCTCTCTGAGAAGGTCACTCGTAAGAACACAAATACTGGGTAATGATACTACTTTACATATCTGGTATCCTTTTAAAGTTTCCACAAATCTCATTGCATCCCTACATGTCCAGGGGTGGGCAATGATTATTGTCCCCATTTTCCAGACAGGAAAATGGAGCTTCAAAGTAGGTGAGTGACCTGAGAGTCACACAGTTAGGAGACAGCAGATGAAGGAGCCCAGATCGCCTCACTTTTGGCCCACTGGTTTTTCAGTGGTGTGTCCAGGTGCAAGGGATATGTCTTCCAGAAACTTAGACCATAATTGGGGGAGCCGTTTCTTGAAAAGGAAAGGATGGTGGCAATGTGTAGCTGATGTGTACCAGGTGCTCCATGTACATCTGGTTCTATCACCCTAACAGTCTTGTAGCTACATTTTACAGGTGAGGAAATCCAGGTTCGAAGAGGTTAAGTAACTTGCCTGTATTTGTCCATCTTGTTGGCTGCGGATTGGGAGCCCTCATCAGGTGTGCATACCTCTTTACTGCTTTGGTTCTTTCCATATCTTGACACTTGGGTACGATGCAGCTGCTTCTATGTCCTGCTTTGCTCAGGAATGCAATAGGGCTGATTTTTCAGGTGCTTATTTATATACAAATTATTTTGGAATAAGTTTAACGAAAGCAGGTGTCTTGGCTTAATATTATGCTGTGTTTTATGAAGGTGAGTGTATATTAAGAGGAAATATTAAGAATGTCAAAAAGCTAATTAGGAAAAATGTAGAATTTTGATCTCTTTTTATACTTGTACTCCTTCTAAGCCCTCCTTTAACCTTCAGGATAGAGACTCAAGTCCTAAGGTGCCAAGTGAGTGGAACTCTGCTTATGTCTCTAGGCCCCCTTGTTGTCTTGCACACAGCTCTAGAGAAGGAACTTCACATCCTGCGCATAGTTTGACATGTTCTCTGTCTCCAGTGCTTGTGCCGGAATGCGTCTCTCTGTCCTTCCCTTTAGTCTCGTTAATTTGTATTCACACCTTCAAGACTCCGCATGCCCAGCTCCTGGACGGGTGTGGTGTTCCTGCCCTGTGCCTACTTCGAGGAAGATGGCATAGGGTGAAGGCGTAGATGCAGTGTTCGGGGTGGGGAGCTGCGTGGGGGCATACTGAATAGACCACTCGGTAGAATGGTTGGTTTGTAAAGGGAAGTTGTATGAAATGAGTGGGAGTGTCTCGGCCCTAGTTCTTGAGTGCCAATCACAGAAGCAGACTTTGATGCCTAAACATGACCCTAACCGCACCAAGTCATTAATTGCTTAAGAATGGACCCTGCATAAGCACCCTAGCCGTGTACCCACCCTGACTGCACCGGGGCAGGGAGAGGGATGATGAATTCCCATTGGCGTCTGTAAGGTAGTGGGATTGCACTTCCTATGAAAGGGGCGAGGGCTGGGGAGGGTGGAGTGTGTGTGTGTGGGGGAAGCTGGTTCCCCAGAGGAGGAGATCCAGGTACAAAAGGGGAAAAAAGGAAGGACGCCAGACAACCAGAATCTACAAATGGCTGCTCTAGAGGAGAGAGGAAATGTTGTATGAGGCACCGAGAGGGGCTCTCGCAGAGCAGACTTGAAGGGCAGAAGCGTGGCCTTTCCTCTCTAGTCAGTGGGGAGCCACTGAGGAGTTTAGAGTAGGTACAGGGGACGGCACCCCAGAACAGTGTTTTAACAAGTTGAAACTTTTGGTCATGGGCACCCTGGGCTGGAGAGAGCTGGGGCTGAAAGTAGAGAGACCAGTTGGGAGATTAGTGTCAGTGTGCAGTAAACACAGAACTGAAAATCCGGAATTTACATGAGTCATTACGGATTAAACTCTCTGACCTTGGGCAAGTCAGACTTTCCTTGCCTCAGGTGTCCGCAGCCGGGTGTTACACTGGCTTAGTTGGGAACAGGGTGGGGATGAACTCATGAAGCTCTTTGGTCCGGATTCAGGTTGATCATGGAATCATTTTCAGCTTGTAGCTTATTCCCACTCTTTGTGTGTCTGATAGTTTTCTAGGCACCATTCACTTCTCTTTTTCTGAAATGAAAAGTTGAGGTGTGTGAAAACCTTATGCTCACAGTAATCGGAGCACATCCTTGCTTTGTCGGAGAGAGATGTCACCTCCAGATTGTGTGTCCCTCTGGTCTTTGGCACGTTCTGAGCCAGGAATGGGACAAAGTGAAAGGTTGTTTGAATACTGATGTAAAATCACAGTGGGCAGGGAAAACCATCTATTTGGATTATGAACAGAATCTATACAGTGGCCCATTCACTTCATGTTAATTGTGACCATTTGAGTGGAGTTGGACAGCATTTAGAATGAAGGGAAAAGGCCTTCCACAAAGCTCTTTTCATAAATGGCTCTTGATTCTGTGGCTCTTCGACAAAAGTCTGTATCTTCCCCTGGAGTCTTGTCATGCTTCTAGCAACAACTAGGAGTTTGGCCTCACTGTAGTTCACAGGTCAACACATTTAATCCCCAAGTGGAGCTTTACCAGAGCTACTGTTTTTCATTGGTTTTTAATGATTTTTTTTAAACATGTTCAGTATTGCATTTTTATCTTGAGAGATCGTTTCTAGATATCCTCACGTTGGAATTGTACTTTACAATGAGCCTTCACACATGATCTCATTTTGTTTCTTTGGGCCCATATGGGATAACTTCTGCTATCATAGTCTAATTTTCAGTGGGGTTTGTAAGAAAAGAGATTGCTCTGTCTGGACCTCAAAAACTCACAAATAGAGTTTCATTGTCCCTTTATTTGAGTAGCTCATAGTGTTTTATACACATTAATTCATTAATCCTCACAAAAGCCCTGTGTGTAGGCAGTGGAAAATATTTTTTCCCTGCTGCAGTATTTACACACCGAGAAACCAAGTCATAAGGCAAAGGCGGGGCAGGGCCTGTGGACGGGAGCCAGGGGTAACTTGGCTGCCCAGTCCTTAGTCTAGTCCTCTCCCTTGACCATTAGAAAACTCAAACTCATTTTCCTTTGGAAAATAATTATGATTTCCAAGGAAAATAGCCCCGTGGACCAAATTCTACCTGGAGAACAGAACTGAAAGAGGGGAGAGTTTGGGGCAGTTTTATCATCAAATTGTTGATGTGGTTTCATTTTCTTGTGTTGTTGCCATGCATTTGACTGTAGCCAGAACCCACACATTCAACATGGTAGCACGTGTTGTATCTAAAACCACATCTTAGACGTACCCAGCTCATTTCTTTGTTGATGATGTTAGAGTAAGGTGGCCTCTGTTGTTCCAGCCTCGCTGTGCCGTAGGTGGCAGGAAAGTCTTATGCTTTCACTTCTTACATTTCCACTTCCTCAAGAGCAGGGAACCATCTCTACTCTTCTTTCCTTTAGCCTTTCATCTTCCCACTAGTGCTTTGAGAAGAGTAAATCAGTAAAAGGAGTGGGCAGAAAAAACCACAGACTTGGTATCTCAGTGCCTACACGACAGCTCTCCCTGTGTGGGCATCTGCAACGTATTGTGTCCAAAACCGAATTCCTGGTTTTCTTTCCCAAATCTGCACTCCCTGCACCACTCCCCATCTCTGTAATGGCAATGCCACCCTTAGCTCAGGCTTCAAACTTGGGAGACATCCTCTTTCTCTCACATCCTATGTCCAGCTTGTCAGGAAATCCTTTTGGCTCTACCTTAAGAATCTGTTCAGAACCCAGTAACTGCTCACAGCCTCTCTTGCTACCACCTGTTCTGCCCACCATCATCTCTTGCCTGGAATATTGCAGTGGCTCCAAACAAGCCCCCTGCGCTGCCCTTGGCCCCCTCTCAGTCAGCCTGAAGCATAGTAGTTGGAATGATACTGTGAATATACACTGAGTGGCCATATTATTATGACCACCCCATCAGTACAGTGAAGTGAATTAGTTATGCAAATAATAATAATAATAATAATAATACCTTGAGAGTATTTTTTAAAAAATATATTTTATTGATTTTTTACAGAGAGGAAGGGAGAGAGATAGAGAGTTAGAAACATCAATGAGAGAGAAACATCGATCAGCCACCTCCTGCACATCTCCTACTGGGGATGTGCCCGCAACCCAGGTACATGCCCTTGACCGGAATCGAACCTGGGACCTTTCAGTCCGCAGGCCGACGCTCTATCCACTGAGCCAAACCGGTTTCGGCGAGAGTATTTGCTTAGGAAGTTTTCAATATTCAGTATTTTTGGAAGTGTCAATGAAGTACTAATGGGGTGGTCATAATCTGGCCACTCAGTGTATATGTCAGATCATGTTATTCCTTAGCTTGGAGCCCTCAAATGAACCCTTGTCATACTGAGAAGAG
Organism: Myotis lucifugus; assembly: GCF_000147115.1. Lineage (NCBI taxonomy): Eukaryota > Metazoa > Chordata > Mammalia > Chiroptera > Vespertilionidae > Myotis > Myotis lucifugus. The sequence goes on along the minus strand of NW_005871048.1, from coordinate 40,031,876 downwards.
AAACCAAAGCCACATGGTGACCTAGCAGGCATTATATGATCAGGCCCCCCTTTCTTCTCTGTCCTCATCTTTTATTCCTCTCCTTTTCACTCATTCTGTGTCCTTTCCGCTCCTCGATCACACTCACAAATGTTCTCGCCTTGCTTCAGGACTTTCACTCTCTGCTTCTGCTGCCTGAGACTCAGCCCAGACATCAGCCTGACTCTCCTGAATCTTTTGTCTTTGCTCAGATGTTACAAGATCTTCCCTGACTGCTGTACTTAGAATTGGACTCCACCTCTTACTTCTGCCACTATTACCTCCTTTGTTTCATTTTCTAAATAAGACATATCACTTTTAAATATACTATAAAATTTTCTCTTTTTTTGTCTAAAGAAATTGTACTGTAAGTTTCAGAGGGACTGCGATTTTGGTTTCTTTTATTTAATTATACAGATACTCCTCCATTTACAATGGGATTATATCCCAATAAACCCATAATTGGGTGGAAATACCGTAAGTCAAAAATACATTTAATACACCTAACCTGCTGAATATCATAGCTTAGTCCAGCCTACCTTAATTTTGTGCCCAGAACACATGCACTAGCTTACAGTTGGGCAAAATCATCTTGCTGCCACTGTCCAGCATCACAAGAGAGTATCATATTGCGTATCCCTAGCCCAGGAAAAGGTCAAAATTCAAAATTAGAAGTATGGTTTATGCTAAATGTGTATACCTTTGCACCATTGTTAGGTTAAAAAATTGTTAAGTCGAATGGACCATAATAAGTCGGGGACCATATGTATCTCCTTAGCATATAATATCCTGGTGCCCAGTAGGTGCTCAAATATTGTTGAATGAATATGTAGTGTTTTCAAAACAGTCACTTTTGCCCCTCCCCCTCAGTCATAGTTGAAAAAAATATACTGATTAGACTTAGTTTCTTAATTAAATTTTGGGATGTATGGAACACAGCAAAGGATGCAAGAGAAATTATTTCACTGGGGAGATAAGATAACCACATGAAACAATGAGCAAAAAGTGTTAGATTATAGAATAAATAAAAGATGTAGGACAGGTCATTGGGACCATGGCGGGAGGGAGGGTCTTAGAATTTGATACCAAGTGTCAGTACTACTCTAGGTGTTGTGCCTACTGAATTCCATTTGGTCCTCACACAGATATTGTGAGACAAATGAGGCAGCCCAAGGTCATAGTATAGGGAGGTGTTTGAGCCAAGATTCACAGATTATCTCTATATTTTCTTTCTTTGCTACTTAACCTGTCCAGTGAAGTTTGAAGCACTATACCTTTATCTTCAGAGGTTCCATTTTGTCAAGTTGGCCTGGTCTTTTGAGATAATATCCTGATCCTTTCTTGTGTTTTCAGTTATTTTTTAAATACCTTTACTTACACATACTTGTATGACAGAATGTTTGGTGAGTCTATTATTTGAAGTTCCGAGGGTCTAATTTTGCTGTGTGTACTGTTTTCTCTCGATGAGTAGTTTTGTTGAGTGTTTTTTAATTTTGACTTGTGAGCCCATGATCAATGAGACTGAAACTGGGAGGCTTGCAATACTGAGTTAACCCCAAAAGCATCATTACAAGTCTGGGACTATTTGGTGTATTAATTTTTCAGTTGAAGATTTCTAGGGAACATTCCACCCCCTCTCCCCCATTAAAGGCTTAGGTCGAGACAAAAACTCCCTTGTCTTTTCCTAGTGGTCATATTTTTCTATTATTTGACTAGCCCTTTGGGATATTGCCTTATACAGGAATTTTTGTGCTAATTCCTGACCACACATGGATCCTCGACTCTGTGTCTTGCCCTCAGTGGCCATTAAACCAAATTTTCTGGACTGAGCTCAGAAAAATTCTTCAGGGCAAAGATTCTCAATAGATCACCGCTATGTCTTTTGATGAGTCTTAATTTTATGACTCTTGAAAAGCTCCCTTATTCTCTTGGGAGAGTTCAACTATACATTTAAAGTAATTCTTAAATTACTTAATAGTCTAGCTAATACTTTGAGCAATAGGATCCTCAAGTTGCTTAATCCAACATATAGACAGAAAGGAAGTTCATTTAAAAAATTTAAGTTAAGCTGTTCTTGTCAGCACATCCTACAAGTGTACCCTGCCCATTCCCAGTGGATAGTGCCTTTCCTATGTTCTCTGCTAGTACTCAGAGTTTCTTTTTACTCCAGTGTTTGTTATGTGGTATTGACTGTTTAATGGGCTGTTCAATAAAATACTCAATTGATATAATTGAGTTTTCTAGGCACAGTTCACACCTGGGAAGTATTGGCATTTTATTATGCTCTTATCTAAAATGAGAATTTTCTCACAAACATTTAATCTAAATTTATAGGCCACACACCTAGACAGATCTGTAATTTAGTCATACACACACACATTTGTATGCACCCACAGGGAATTGCATATTTTCTGTAATTTGGCTAATAGACCTGCTTGCCCCAAACTGTGTGTCCTACTGTCTTTCTGTGTTCCCATCAGTTAGTGTGTTGAATCAAGGCATGGTCTGTTGGTAGCAAAGACTGAGACATTATACCCATCATTACCCATTATCACTTTAACCTGGATTACTGGTATACCACTCAAGTTAGTTAATCTTGCCCGGTAGAGAATAGGAATGTAAAGAGGTAGGAGACAAGAGAGGTAAAAGTGTGTTATGCATTTGTGTGTGCATGTAGGGTGTGAGGTTGAGATGAGCTAAAGTTAGTGCTGTTGATAATTCCTTATGTGATAAGTATTGATTAAGCACCAACCATGTATTTGGCATTGTCTTAGTCTGTTTGGGCTGCTATCACAAAACACCACAGACTGGGTGGCTTATAAACAACAGAAATTTACTTTTCATTGTTCTGGAGGCTGTAAGCCCAAGATTAGGGTGCCAGCCCTCCTCCAAGTTGCAAACTTGCATCCTCACATGGTGGAAGGAGCCAGGGAGCTCTGGGGGGTGTTTTTTATAAAGACACTAATGCCGTTCATGGCAGGTCTACCCTAATGACCAAAGCACCTCCCAAAGGCCGTATCTCCAAATGCCATCAACTCGAGGGTTAGCATTTAACATATGAATTTTGGAGGGTGGACACAAACACTCAGACCATAGCAGGCATGCATACACCTGCCTATTCAGTTGCTGCTAATGCTAGTTTTTCAGATGGCATTTCTTTTCCAGAGCAGGTAGAGAGTAGTACAGTTTATAGCATGTGAAGATCAGCCTTGATTTGGCATTTATGACTTAGGTTCTGCAAAGTGTAGCATTTAGTTCCTAGTTCCTTTGTTAATAGTGCATTTTTCAAACGGTTGAGCTCAGTTTTGCTTTAGGAAACATTGTTATACAAGAGTCATAGAAAACATGATCCAAGAAGGGGACTTTTTGTTTTCCTGAGAACTTGAGTAAATACTGCAAAGATGGAAAAGGCCCAAGTTCTACCTGCCTCACAACAGGCATTGCATTTTTTGGAGCACATCCAATTTTAAGAGTCACCCACTTGTCCAAGTTCAGATTGTCTAGAAAGACAGAGCCTTATTCTTTGGTTTCTCTTGTTGAGGAATATCAACAAGGAACTTACACACCATAAAATGAAACCATTCACTCCAATGGAATCTGTGCAGATTTAGATATTAAAATATTTTTATAATATTTTTGAAATATTGCATTAAGACTAGTATCCTATTTTAATTTTTTTATTGAAAATGAATAGTAATATATATTGTGAAGTATCAGTTGGGTTATCAAATTCTAACTTAATTAAAATATTTAGGAGTTCTAATGATATAAGAAAATTTATATGCTAATATCCTGGGGGAATTACACCAAAGACAGTATTTTGTAGTTACTTGGTATGACTTTCTGGAATGTAGAAACTATCCTGTGAGGAGTGTCCTTTCTGGAGGAGACTTTTTGAGTCCAGCTAGCTTTTCTTTTTAATGAAAAGGCACACCTAAGCCATCAGAAGCAAAATTAAGTCTGCACAAACTTAAAGAAGGACATGGGACAGTTCTTCAGTGTTCAGGACTATATCCATTATAGTGCACTGAGCATCCCTGGGTGCTAAGCACCAAGGATCTGTGCTCCCCAGCATCTGACACCTCATTTCTGTCTCCATCCTTGTGAGCATACTCAAGTTCCCATCATTATGAAAACAGACAAAAGCCCTTTATTTTTTTTAAGAAATATTATTTGCTTTGTTTATTTTTTGACATTCAATATATTTTATATTAGTTTCAGCATAGTGGTTAGACAATTATGTAATTTACAAAGTGATCCCCCAATCATTCAGGTGCCCATCTGCAACCATAGATAGTTATGGCAATATTATTGGCTATATTCTCTGTGCCAGGGCCCAAATTGTATTTCTTAATCCCTTCACCCCTTTCAATCAGACTCCCAAACCCACTCCCATCAGGCAACTATTAGTTTGTCCTCTGCATCTATGAGTCTGTTTCTGTTTTGTTTGTTTATTTTTAATATTTTTTAAATCCTCATCCGAGGATATGTTTTTATTGATTTTTTTAGAGAGAGAGGTAGGGGGAGAGAGAAACATCGAGCAATTGCCTCCTGCACACACCCTGACCGAACCTGCAACCTGGGTATGTGCTCTGACAGAATCGAACCCAAAACCTTTTGGTCTATGGGACGGTACTCCAACAAACTGGGCGACCCAGCCAGGGCTGTTTGTTTATTTTGTTCTTTAGATTCCACATGTAAGTGAAATCATATGGTATGCGTCTTTGTCTGACTTATTTTACTTAGCATAATACCCTCTAGGTCCATCCATGCTGTTGTAAATGGTAATATTTTCTTAAAAAAACAACAACCATCCCCTTTATTTTTCTCTCCTCTGCACTTAAAATGCTAACCAGTAACTTCCTAATTTCCAAAGACCATGCCCCTTCTGAGTCCTTATTTATGTATTTCACATCTATATGCCCTTCCTTTTTAAATAGAGTGATAAATATTTGAAGGGAGATACTTAAACTTTAAAAGCAAAACACAAAAACCAGTACTAAGCATATAGAAAGTTCAGAGTGAATGTGCTGAACTACATTAAACATTTAGAGACTAGTCATATTTCTAAGGTTAAAACATTTTTTCTAAGCTTTGCTTTAAGGTCATATTTCTAAATATTAAAGCATCAACTCTAGAATTTCTCTAGGTTTTACACATTAGTATTTAGTGTAGAATTGGGTAGAGTAATCTGGCTATTCTACTTAAAGAATGTCTTAATTCTGATGAGGGGGAGAGTACTTTTCTTTCCTACAAAGACTGTATGAAGCCTAGTTGGGTCTGGGCACAGGGCAGCGGGTGGGCCGCAGCCACAGCTGTTGCCTGAAATACAGATGGAAGCATGAAGGAGGTGGTGCTGTCTGCTCTGGTTAGATTTGTTAACTTCTGAGGACCCCTCTCTGTCTAGCAACGCTTCCAGGTATCCGGATCATTTTCCCCATACCTGTTCTTCCAGCTACTCTCTCTGCCTCCACCTTCTTCTCTCTCCGTGTGTCTGTTCAGCAGTCTTCGGGTCAGTCTCAGGAAAAGGCAACCTTAGATAAGTTATGGCCTCACTCAAAACCCTTCAGTGCTTCGCATTGTCTTTAGGAGGAGTTTTTCAACCCGGAAAATGTGATTTTTCTTTTGGATCTCAAAACCTTAAATTAAGCCCCAAAGAAAACGAGTCTCGTGATTTAGCAGTTACTTTGTTTTCACTCATAAATGATATTTCCTACCTTTTCTCCCTAGGGTAGGAAAAATTCATATTTCTGCCCTAGGGTGGTTCTGAATTTCTTGATATTTTAAAATTTTAAATTCCCTTCTAGGGATAAAACCTTGCTACCAGACAGAATAATTAAAACATGCCACAATCTGGGAAAGAAATTCTAAAAATGTTATAAGCAATGATAATATCATTGGAAAATGGAGAGAGAGAGAGAGAGAGAGAGAGAGAGGAGAGATTAAGAGAGAGAAACCATCTATCATCATCTATGGTAGCCACCACAAAAAAGAAAATTGTTTAGGAGACATTAATTCTAGCATGCATGATATTTGTAGTTGACAATATTGAGATAATTATAGATTCACATTTAGTTATAAGAAATAATGGTGAAATACTTTGTATTCTCTGCCAGTTTCCCCAGTGGTAACCTTTTATAAAACTATAGTATACTACCTCAATCAGTATTGACATTGATACAATGCACCCATCTTATTCAGGTTTCCCAGTTCTACCTACATTCATTAGTACGTATGACTTTAACTTTCAATACGATTTTGTCACCTGTGTATCCACCACCACTGTCAAGATACTGAACAGTTCTAGAATCACAAGGACCCCTCATGTTGCCCTTTTTCTCCTCCCCCTCCCAATACTCATTTTGAAAAAAAATCCTCACCTAAGACATGCTTAGAGAGAAGAGAGAGAGACAGAGAAACAAAGAATGAGGGAGGGAGGGAGGGAGGGAGGGAGGGAGAGGGAGAGGGAGAGAGAGAGAGAGAGAGAGAGAGAGAGAGACATTGTGATTAGTTGCCTTCTATACGTGCCCTGACTAGGAATGGAACCCCCAACCTAGGCATGTGCTCTGACCGGGAATCGAACTGGTAACCTTTTGGTGCACGGGATGACGTTCAACTAACTGAGCCACTCCGGTTGGGCCCAATACTCTTTGTCAACTACTAATCTACAATTTTTAAAAAATATTGTATAAATGGGGTCTGTGATCTTTTGGAATTGGCTTTTATCACTCAGCATAATTTTCTGAAGATTGATCCATGTCACGTGTACCAAGTTTGCTCTATTTATTGCCAAGCAGCGTGCATTGCTGTGATATGCATGTGTGTATAGATGTACTCGTGCATAGCATTTAACCATTCCCCTGTTGAAGGACAGCTGGGCTGATTCTAGTTTTTCACTACTATATATAAGGCTGCTATGGACGATCATGTACAGGTGTTTGTGTAAACATAAAATGTTATTTCTCTGGGGTGGGGGGATTCCCGCTAGTGGCATTGCTGGTGGCAGTTGCATGTTTAGTTAAGAAACTGCCAGACTCTTTTCCAGCCTGGCTATATCAGTTTGCATCCCCATCAGCAACATGAGTGACTGTTTCCGCACATCCTCTCCCGCAATTGGCAATGCCATTGTTTTTTATTTTAGCCGTTTGAATGGTATGTATTGATATCTCCTTGTGGTTTCAGTTTGCATTTCCCTAATGGCTAATGATGCTGAACATCTTCCCATGGGCTTGCTATCTGTATATCCTCTTCAGTGAAATATCTGCTCATGTCTTTTGCCCATTTTTCTGATTGGATTGTTTGAGAGTTATTTATGTATAGTAAATACTAGTTATTTGTTAGATACTTTCCCCTGATCTGTAGCATTCTTTTCATCCCCCTCTCATGGGCTTTCACAGAGCAAGCTTTAAACTTTGATGTCTAGCATGATTAAAAAAAATAGTTCTTGGCCTTTTGCATGTTCAGTGGTCCATTGAGAATCTGATGAAAGCTATAAAACTCTTGTCAGAAAAATGCACATGTACATAAAACTTCGCATCTAATTTCATGGAGTTCAGGGACTGTTTAAAGTGATGGACCGTATGTTATCAACTCATGGTTTAATCACTGTTGCATTAACTTACAGCCGTGTGACTCCAGGGAGAGTTGCTCGTATCAAAGTTAAAAGCGGGAAACCCCGTAGCTTACAAAATCAGAGCAATTTCAGAGCCAGGCTTTACTCTACCGAGAACTTAACTGAAATGCCCCTTTCTCAGCAATCCATTGCTTGATTACTCTGGGAAATGGTGCCGGATTGCTCCTTTAATTTTGTAGCTTGAACAGGTACACTGTAAAAAAAAATTCTTGTATTGAATTCAGACTTTTAGGTATTAGCAATGAATGCACGTGTGGGCTTTCAACTGCCAGTTCCGTTTTAGCAGCATGACTCTCTTTGTATGACTTACTATTTTTCTTGCTCTATCTCCTTTATAAAAATGAATGGAAAAGAAGAGAAATGAGATTCTGGTAAAGAAACAGGGGTCTGATAAATTTTGATATGATCATTATTTGTGCCCGGGCAGAGAATTGTCGGTATCATTGAACTTGATTTGCTTCCCCCATGAATGAAATGCATAAAGGAAAAGCACACTGTAGGAAAAGCTGAAAGATAATTTTGTTGAAAATTCTAACTGAAGGGTAACATGTACATTTGACCCTTGAAAAGCATGGGTTTGAATTACGTGGATCTACTTATATGTGGATTTTTTCAATAAATACTATAAATGTATTTTCTCTACCTTATTATTTTCTGAATAACATTTTGTTTAGTATACTTTATTGTAAGAATACAGCCTATAATACATGTATAACGTATAAGATATGTGTTAATTGACTGCTATTGGTGAGGCTTCTGGTCAACAGTAGGCTTTTAGTGAAGTTTTTGGGGAGTCAAAACTTATGCATGGATTTTCAACTGTGCGGGGGTCAGTGCTGTTACCCCCATGGTGTTTGAGGGTCAACCGCATTTAGAAATGTTATTGCCAGATCTCTGGCAAAGGACCCTGGCCCCCTATAAGTCTGTTGTTCACTTTTGTCACAGATTTACTATGTGTATTTTAGGTTGGATTATGTATAAAAGTAGCAGGTTGATGACCTTTTCTTCCTCTGGCTACCAAACCTGTTACTCCAAACTATCAGACTCCTTAGCGTTTCCTGAAAATAATGTGGGTGTGTGGTTTTCTTCATGTGTAGCTCTTAATTCCCATCATGTAATTCATTTACCACTTCATGCTTGCCCGACACTATCATGTTCTGCCAAGTATTATTACTCCTTACAACCTTTAGCTTTTCATAGATACAGAAGTTATCCCAACCAACGCCAGGGGCAGTGTTTTAAACACTATCCCTCCCAGGTCAGCTGCACGGTGTGCTGCGCACATAGTGATAGTGAACCGACTTTTGGACACACAGGACTTTAGAGATCTGTTGCTACTGAGGAAATTGATGCTTTGATAGGTTGTATCTTTCGAGAGTGGTTGAGATTTGTATTGGCTACAAATGGATTAATTGCATAAATGAGGTTATAAAAGGGGATGTGCAATTGATTTAGAAAAAGCTTCTTAAGGGCTTAATCACGTTGTATGCAAATAAATTCTGGGAAAAAGTGAGTGTGACAGCTCTGGCGGAACATTATGTTCACAGTCAGCTCACGCTCCTCTTTGTACTTTAGAAGCATTCTCTACTTTAGGCTGCACCAATTCAGACTGCCTGGCTCCCCTTCTTCCTCCCTACCACTCCCATTAGTTTGAATTAATGAGATCCTATTGAATAGTTACTGTTGTTTCCTTTCTAATCTTTAGACATCTCCCCACACTCTGAGGTCACCAAATAATGCTTCTTAGACCTGCATAACTCAGGTAGATAACTCTAGTCTGAGGCAGGCCCGTTGATACTGTTGTGTAATCAACAGCAGGTTTATTTCGAAAATGCTCTCTTCTTACCCATTTCCATTGTGTTAGCTTTGAAGGTTTTTACTTAGACTTGGCCTTACCTCCCGGTTGTTTAACTGTTCCTTCCTTCTTCTCCAGCTAGGATAACAGTGGTGAAATACAATTATAATTCTATACTCCGATGTTCGTATAAGGAGCTGTGGATCAGCATCTTTTCTAACTGTAGAGGTTTCCAGCTGAGGTGTTAATATAGTTGCCCCCATGATAATTTCTCTGCTCTTTACATCTTCAAACTGTAGTGGGAATATTCAGCTCTATAAAACCAAATAAAACTCTGTAGAGCTTTACACTATTGTATTTACCTGGCCCAGTGCTCTTCAGTATTCCTGATGCCTCGAGTGTCCTCTGGGCTGTCAGGGTGAGGCTGAGCGGGGAAGGTTCATTGCAGACCTGCGTGGCCTCAATTTCTGCTGAATCATTTTAATCAGTCTAATGTTTAGAGGCTCTGAGTGATTTCATTTGAAATAGACTCAAATGCTTTCTAAAACCATCCCTTTGTGTATGTTTCATGTATAATAATAATAAATATGTAATAATTATAGCTAGTGTTAATTGAATGCATATGATAGGCACTGTGTTTTGTTTTTTTTAAGACTCTATCACATCTTTTAATCCTCCCAACAATCAGATTAGGTAGGTACTGTTACTAGTTCTAAATTGGCCTAGGGAGGTGAAATAACAGGCCCAAAGTCACAGAGAACCGGGCAGAGCTGGTGTTCAAACGTAGCCTGTTCCCGAGCCTGTACTGTCAGGCATTTGCTTCCTTCTAAATGAAATTATTATCTTTAAGCCTTTTTCTCATTATTTTTCTTTTTCACTTGTTAATCGGTCTCTGACACATTCTCACTGATCCAGTAGCTCATGATTTGAGAAGTTCTCCGATACTCAACAGTACTTTTTTCAACTCCATTTAACCGTTTTTTTATGCTTTAAAAAATATTTCTAATTTTACTTTAAATTGATTTATATTTTATTTACAACATCACATGAAGGTCAAAACAAGTAACTACAAAAATATCTGTTGATGTACAAGAAGGAATGGCTGGGAGAATAAGATGCTAGCATTAAGGGTGGGTGGAATGGGTGGGTAGAGAATGAATGGGGGAGGCAGTTGCTTGTTATCTTGTAAATGATCAATTTATTTCTTTAAAAATTTATGTTTAGGTAACTTTTGCTTCTCAGGTTAACTTCCTACACTTTTCTCTCAGGGCTGTTGTGTGAATCTCTGAGATGAAATTTGTAAAATACTTAGCATGGTGCCTGACATATCATTATCCTTTCTAACGTAGTTACTGATAGTCTTGATAAATATTCTTTGAGCATTACCTGTTAATAGGTTTTGTAAAATACATATAAGCCAATGATTATTTTGTGTTCACAGACAAAATTTAAGTCATGGGCTTTATATTGAATTCATCTTAGAATACTTCATTTAGATGCAAAATCCAGAATTTCATAAAGTCAAGAACTGATATTTTTCTGTATAAGTTGAATGTTATATTTTCTTTCCTCATTAACTTAACATATTTTTACCTATTGAAAATTGTCTTTTTTTCTTTTGAGTTAACTAGCAATCAAAGATATTGGAATATTTATTCCTCATAATGTCTAAAACATTGTATCTTGATGTTCTTTTCATAAGACTTTTCCCCCCTTTTGTGAGCAAACTTAAAAATTAAGTTTGGCCCCCAAACCATCCCCTGGCATCTGCCAGCAAAACTGGAACTATTTTGGCTTTTATCTCTGTAAGACACATTTTCAAAAAATGCAGTACAATTAAAGGGGAAAAAAAGTACTTGAATCTGAAATTTTAAAATTACAGGTGGAGAACTCAAGCATCAGAAAGTAAAATGAAGTGGAGAGCATGGCATTTATACAGGGAAAAGCTACTGTGTGAAGAATTCTGACAGTTGTAACTTGCCTCGCAAATACAACTTGCTTAATTATTAAAGGTGATGTGAAAGGAGGCCCAGAGTGGGTTAGCCATGTGGCCTGCAGGCGAGCACAGAGCCTACTGCTCTTTACTGTAACAGAGGAATTGATTTTAGGAAAATCCAAGTGAAGCTATATCTTTCAGCTTGAAGTTTACCAAGTGTATAATTTGCTCCAAATTATTTTTCTCCACAACTCAACTAGAAAGTTTTGACAGGGGTTTCACTCTTCAGAATACGTCTTCACATTCTCCTCAAAAGTGGTTTCTTTTTGATGGACTTTATTATCAGACAAAATCTAACAAATATCACATGTTGAGTTGTGAAAAACATGTGTACTTTCATATAGTAAATACGTGTATGGTAAGCCTCCCACACAGCTTAACTTGTTATAATATACTTCTTAAAAATTTTAAGTCTTCAAAGATTTGCTCACAAAGGAATGCATGTTAGTTTGTTGCTTTATTATTGTCTGTATATTATTTCAGTCTTTTTATAGTCAGTGCATTTTTAAAATATTACTCCTTTTTAAAACCATTTTAATTTTTTTAAAATACCTTATTGATTTTTAGAGAGAGAGAAAGGGAGGAGAGAGAGAGAAACATCAGCGTGAAAACGTAACATTGATCAGATGCCTCCTGCACATCCCCAACCAGGGATCAAGCGAACAACCTGGGCATGTGTCCTGATTGGGAATCTAACCAGCAGCCTTTTGGTGCATGGATGATGCCCAACCAACTGAGCCACACTGGCCAAGTAGAAATGTTCAGTGTTCTTATAACTTTATCAAGTTGAGTGAAAGGTGAAGGATTGGAATTGTGTGTGGTGTGACTCTAAACGTAAGTGAAAATATTGTTAATCTCTTGAGGCCTAGTGTATATTTAGGGTAAAGGGTCATGGTATGTGGTAGCAGGTATACATTCATATTATAAGTGCCTTCTTTATAATTTTTAATTTTGGGGAGATCTACTTGTCATTGCTCTTAGATTAGTCATCATTTTTATTTTATAGTGATAAACAATTCATATTAGAAATGAGAGTCTCAGTTTTGTCATATTCTTGTTAGTATTGTATTTAATTTGAAGTTTCTTTCTTGAACTTCCTAAGCCATTCATCCAATATGTGAGGTTAGTTTCATTAAAAATCGATGATTATCATCCATAAGCCCGTTTAAGTGGGTATGCACAGGGTATAACATGTTGAAAATGAGGGTCAAGGAAGGGTTCCATTGTCAACCCCTTGGGCTTATGGGACCCTCGGTTCTCTCAGGATGACTCGTGAAATGTAACTTGTGACCTAGGAGGATGCCAGTATTAAGTTAAAGGATTTTATAAAAAATAATACAGGACTTTTTATATTTTTCTCCTGGCCAACTTTGTTCTCTGGGGATTGCTATACCAAATGTCACAATTTGGATTTCTGTGTGCCTGCCTTCTTAAGAGAACGCCCCAAAGTACTGTAGCTGGACTGTAGCCCAGGAACCAGAGCCAGGCTTGGCCTAGTGAACAGAACCCTGTCCCACTTCTGTTCTCTGTGGGGCGGAGGCGAGAGGGTGGTGGTGAGTCTCCCTGTCTGCCCCATTCAGAGTTCTCCTGCAGCCACGCTTCACCTTCTCCCAATCTTTAGGTCTCTTTTGTTCAGCTGTGAGCTCCTTGAGGGCTGGGTCTTATAGTAGTGTTCAATGAACCCTTCTCCCCTACTTTTAAAAAAAATTTGTTTTTATTGATTTCAGAGAGGAAAGGCGAGGAAGGGAGAGATAGAAACATCAATGATGAGAAAGAATCATTGATTGGCTATCTCCTGCACACTCCCTGCTGGGGTCAAGCCCGCAACCTGAGCATGTGCCTTGACTGGGAATCCAACCATGACCTCCTGGTTCATAGATTGATGGTCAATCACTGAAGAACACTGGTTGGACTCCCCAATTTTTGAATGATCTATAATTGACACACAACATCTTATTAGTTTCAGGTGTACAATATGATTTGATATTTGTATATATTGCAAAGTGTTCACCACAATAAGGCTAGTTAACATCTGTCACCATAGATAGTGACAGAATTTTTCTTTGTAATGAGAACTTTTACAATCTATTTTCTTAGCAACTTTTAAATATGCAATACAGTATTATTAACTACTAGAGGCCTGGTGCACGAAATTCGTGCATAGGGCGGTGTTGTCCCTTAGCCCAGCCTACGCTCTCTCGCAAGCTGGGACCCCTCGGGTAGGGTCCCGAGGCCTGCTGGCGATCAGGGTCTATCGGGCTTTCCTTCCCCCAGCTGCCACAGCTGCCCCGCCCCGCCACTGCCACTGCTTGCCATCTGTGTGGTGCTGTCCCCCCTCCCCTGCCACCAGTTGCCTCCCTCTGCAGGCGACAGACAGGCGTGGGGTGCAATCGCTTGGCTGGCCTGGGCCTCCCTCTGCAGGGCAATTGCTGGCTGGCTCTGCACATCCGCCACAGCATTGCTGGCTGGTGGCCTGGCTTCCCTCTGTGGGGCAATTGATTGCTGGGCCCCCAGATTGATTGCCCTGCAGAGGGAGGCCCCGCCCACCTGCTGCAGTGCTGCCAGTCAGGTAGCCTGGACCTCCCTCTTTGGGGTGATCAAATGCAGGGCTCTATGATCAATTGCCCAGCAGAGGGAGGTCCCACCCACCGGCCGCAGCACCATTGGCTGGGTAGCCTGGGCCTCCCTCTTTGAGGCGATCAATTGCAGGGCTCCACCATTGATTGCTGTGCAGAGGGTGACCTGGGCCTCCTTTTGCAGGGCGATTGTGGGGCTATGGCAGCCCCACCCCCCAATCGCATCGCACCCGCCTTGGCTGGCCTGGCGTTAGTGTGTGTCATAGCGTGGTCAGCCGGAAGGTCGTCCAGACGGTCATTCTACTGTTTGGTCGTTCAGTTGATTTGCATATTATGCTTTTATTATTATAGATAGTCTCTATGCTGTACATCACATCCCCATAACTTATTTTATAACTGGAAGTTTGTACCTATTTGACTTCCTTCAATTAACCCTGTTTGAATGATGCTGGCTCCTTTTTCCTAAGCTGGAAGATGGTTTCTGGGTGTGGGTGTCAAGGGGCAGGCACACCCAAAGGCAGATGAGATGCATGCAGCTGGGGAAGAGGTGGGTTAGCATGACAGCGGCCTGCATTCCCCCAGACTGAAATGTCTGGCCCTCTCTAAGATCTGCTTTGTTCCACCAAAAGTGGATTCTGATCTCAGAGAAGCCTGTCATCCAAGCGATTAATTAAGGTGAAACTTTCAACCTGCTTATTTTGACCTTTCTTGTCTTTCTGAAATATAATTTCCATTTTGGGAGCAGTCAGTGGGATAATGTCGGGGTGATAGATTTCCTTATGTGTGGACATTAATACAAAATAAGAAAGGGGTTCTGTTTTATACAGGTAGCATCTTATTTCTGTATTTTTATAATTTTGTCTCTGCAATTTTCCTATCTAATGAGTTACTCCTCCTTCGACAATATTGATACCTGAAGGTCAGGACACAATTCTGTTGGTTGGTTATATGAGGACTCCGGTAATAAATGCTCTTCTTATTGTTTGCAGATGCAGAAGCCATGGAGTTGAGCTGCAGCGAAGTACCTCTTTACGTAAGTTCCTAAGCATTGGGCTTCAGGTTGAAGTGGCCCTTTTCTTAGACTTGAAACCCATGTGACTGAAGTGGGGAGAAAGGCTTTGCTCATTATTGAGCTGAGGCTTTTGAAAAACAACACACAGTGCTACTGTCTAGTTTATTTTCATGAAGTCTTTTAAAACTAGTTGGCTCCTGGTTTCCAAGTCTGGGTTTTAATTATATTTCCCCAAGTAACTTTTTAAAAACTGTATTAGCTCTGGACTAAAAATACTCAATTTATCCATATAGATGATTTTTGAATATATTGTTTTATGATAATATCCTGATAATAGCCAAGAACGTGTTCTGTGTGTGTCTTTTTGGGGGAAATGTTCAGTGATAATTGTGTCAGTTAAAAACATGAAGTAGAAATTCAAAGGAAAGTGCTGGGCTATATACATAGATTACGTGGGAGATCGGGTGACAGAGCTGCCCAGTGAGATTCCCGGTCAAGGTGCCTTCTGGGTTGAGGGAGGATTCTGTTGTTGAGAACAGATACTGGGCATAACAGGGAAGTGATGTGATTGTCTCATTTTACAAAATGGCAGATTGTTTCCTCTTCCCATCTTCCTTTTTCAGACAAAACCCTTTTTCTTGGAACCCGTGTTGATGGGGGTGTGAGTATGGATATGTGTAGGAGGGCTGCTTTTTCAGGTGGCCTTTGAGTTATCCTCTCATGGCATGCAGCCAGAGTACAGGATCTAGCATAAAAGATCTGACCTCATTTCAGTTTAATCCTTAATAGAACAATATCAAGGAATTGGAACAAGTTTAATCAGAATCCTCAGTCAATTAAAATATATTAATCCACTTCCTCTTGCCACACTTTACTACCCAAGTAACGCTCTCTCTCAACCCTTCCCCACTCTTCTTACATGTATCTCACTGTATTCTCTGAAGAAACACTAAATGATCAAGTAAATGGATGCAAAATAATACCCCCCTCTCCTGGGTTACCCAGTAGTCTATAGTACTCTCTTTAGGTTGTGATTTGCAGGTCATAAAATGTGTCTGTAGACAGGCTTGGCCCAGCCATAATTAAAGATTAAAAAAAAGACTGCTCTAATGCTAAATTGTAAAGTATCCCAAGTTTTATTCAGTTATTTATTTTGTACTTACTTCCTCATCAGTTGTATTCATTCCACCCTGCTTCCCTACCTCAAACCAAATAAACAAATCCACAAACCTAATCCTGGTAGAAAACCTTGTGGTTGGTCAACATACTGGTGTAGCTATATTGAACTTAGGATTATGCCCAGACTAGGGAAGAGTCAGTTAACATTGCCTAAAGGAGAGAAGAGAGCTAAACAGACCAAACAAACATTTTTTTCCTGTCATATAATATATACTAATTAGAATAAAATGAAAAATACCAAAGTGTTAAGAAAACAAGTCATTCATAATCTTACCCCCTATAAATAGTGTTATGTTAAAACATTAATACACTTTATTGCCCTAGCTGGTTTGGCTCAGTGGATAGAGCATTGGCCTATGGACTGTAGGGTCCCAGGTTCAATTCTGACCAAGGGCACATGCCTGGGTTGTGGTCTTGATCCCCAGGAATGATATAGGCAGTGAGTAAACTGGTTTATAGCTAACTAGTGGCCTGGTGCACGGATTCGTGCACATTGAAAGGAAATTAATTAGAAGACATATTTTAATATCATTATTCGCCCTTTCTCTATAATAGAAGTGTCAACCAAATTCATGATCAACAATGACAGATCAAAACATGTGCATGCGATTGGCGCCAGCAAAAGCTTTATACGTATCGCCCATGCGCAAGTCAACGTTTATTTTTAAATTGTCAGTGTGCGTCATATGTACTGACTGGTCGGTTGGTTGGACGGTAGGATGGACAGTTGGATGGTCACTTAGCCTTTTAGATATATAGAGGATTCCTATATATCTAAAAGGCTGGCACAACATGAATTAATTGCTTTCAAAATCACTTCACCATGGTTTGATATTAAAAGGCAAAGTTTACTGTGTGCATGTGAGTGCATACCAGTGCCTGACTGTCCACAGCCTGTGTAGACCCAGGTTTCCAGAATGCTGGGTGGTGTTCCCATGATGGCTGCTCTTTGTGGTGGTTAACTTAGGTAGATAAGAACCTATTAACTCCAGAATGCTTATGCAGAAAGAAGGTCCAGCAGCCATCAAAACTATAAGTGGGACTCAGGCAGCAAGGACTCTCTTCAGAAGGGCTCCTTGGTCAGAGCAACAGAAATAGCCTGTAGAGGAAGCCGATGAAATCTTGTTGTCCTTAGCCTTTAAGGTAGACTATTCAAATGAAAGCCATTAAAATTCAACCAACCAGTCCAGCCAGTCTTGCTCAGTGGTTAAGCATTGACCTATGAACCAGGAGGTCTGGGTTCCATCCTGATCAGGGCACATGCCCAGGTTTCAGACTCGATCCCTAGTAAGGGGCATGCAGGAGGCAGTCTATCAATGATTCTCTCTCATCATTGATGTTTCTGTCTTTCTCTCTCTCCCTCTCCCCTCCTTTCTGAAATTAATAAAAATATATTTAAAAAACAAACAAACAAAAAAACACACGTTAATACATTTTATTAATTCTAAGGCACATTTTTTTCTTATTTTCATATCTGTGAAATTGAGATGCTCTTACACCGTGCATCCTGGCAGAAGTCATGATGTAGCTGTCATTACCTAAGCATGTGTAACCTTGGTCACATGGCTTATATTGTTGTCACTTCAGAATAGTTATGAACTTTGCTGGCACAACATGAATTAATTGCTTTCAAAATCACTTCACCATGGTTTGGTATTAAAAGGCAAAGTTACTGTGTATATACAAAGACATGGAACCAGTAGCATGATACATGATGAAATCTGTATAAGTTAAAACAAAATGCTAACATAAAAAAATGGGCGGTTTTTCTTCTAGTGGCATATAAAATGCATATTTTATATGGTTTTCTATTGCTCTGACCAACTGATGGCATCTTATATTAATTATGTATATTTTATATGTACATAACTGTATGTACATATATATGTTGTAACCTGATTTTTTTCACTTAACATTTTATGTCAATATTATTACAGATTGACCTAAGCCAATCTGACCATTTGGCCTCATCAGTAAGGAGGTCAGTGAGGGTTATATTATAATGAAAACAAGTCTTAAGCCAAATTCTATTGAATAAGTAATATGTAAACAGAGCAGACACAAAGGCTGTGCAGCAACTGGTTCCTGTATCTTGATGCAAGCCTCCTGTCTGCCCACGGCTTTCAGAGGTTGGATAAATATGCATGTCTAGTTTCTCCCAGCTTACTACAATCTGGTTTATAGATCCTTACTATTTAAAAATTCATAGTATATTTTATTTTAAAAAAGCAAAAAGAAGAAATTAAAACTATGTTTAACCCTATCATCGATGATAAGCATTATTGACTTTTTTTTTTCTTCTTCCAGAATTTTATCTATATTTGTGTGGGATTTTATTCAAGGTTCTTTTGCATTTGTTTAGATGATGTGTTTTCTTATTTGACTAATTGTGGTATATTACATTGGATCTCTTAATTTTGATGCTTTCAAGTACTTCTACCAATCCTATTTCGTTGTTTTAACAGGTTCTTTTGGGAAAACAAATTAAGATAACACTGTTAAGAACATAATTTAGGTAGAACCAAAAAACCCCCCAGAAATTGTAAAGAGTTATAACATTGAGATGATATCTTAAAATTATAAAACTACTAAGCATAATAATTGTATGCTAATGAATTGGAAAAGCCTCAGTAAGATAGACTTTAAAAATATAAACTACAAGATTTATCTCACAGAGAATGAGATCACATAAATAGAACAGTGGTCATGAAGCAAGAAAATGTTGTTAGAAATTATTCCCCAACTTCTTTTTGCCCTTTAAAAAGAGCACCTCATTCAGGTGGGTCCTATCAGTGATAATTTGTTTAATTTTTTGGCTTTTTATGGCAAACGTTTTTTCCCCTCACATTTTTTGGAAAATATTTTTGTTTGCTTGTCTTCAGAAAGGAGACTCTATCTTAGTATTGGGGATGCAAGGATATTCCTGAACTCAGCCCCAGACTCACTCTGACTTTGAAAATGAACTATGAGCCCTAACCGGGTTGGCTCAGTGGATAGAGCGTCGGCCTGCAGACTGAAAGGTCCCAGGTTCGATTCCGGTCAAGGGCATGTATCTTGGTTGCGGGCACATCCCCTGTAGGAGGTGTGCAGGAGGCAGCTGATCGATGTTTCTCTCTCATTGATATTTCTGACTCTCTATGCCTCTCTCTTCTTCTCTGTAAAAAATCAATAAAATATATTTGAAAAAAAAAGAAAGAAAATGAACTATGATGATCCACTTGCTATTGCTGGAAAAGAGAAACACTGCACTCTGATAAGTTAGAGAAGCAGGGATTGACAAGACTGGTAGCTAGGAGTTTTATAGTATTGATCTGCAAACCTTAGGGATGTGAACACTGCAAATCCAATTTTCAGCCTCTGAGCAGCTTCCTGCATCTGTATTTAAAAGGGCAAAAAGGAGTAGTTCTGGAGGGCCAACCTATTTTTTCGCAATAGAAAAGATACAGTTTTTGCCTGACTGGCATAGCTCAGTGGTTGAGTGTCTACCTATGAACCAAGAGTTCACTGTTCAATTCCCAGTCAGGGCACAGCCCCGGGTTGTGGGCTCGATCCCCAGTAGGGATGTGCAGGAGGCAGCCCATCAATTATTCTTCTCATCATTTATGTTTCTATCTCTCTTTCCCTTTCCCTTTCTCTCTCTGAAATCAATAAAAACATATTTAAAAACAGGTACAGTCCGGGTTGAGATCTAGGCTTAATCTTTAGATTGAATGGTTGCTTAAGCTAGGGAAGAGTTGTAGTGATGAAGCTGATGAGGAGAGTGAAAGTTTGGGGACTTTAGTATAATTGACCTACGATGTTTATAGCATAAAACTCGTGGACATCACTTGCGAGTTTGAAAGTCCTATTTGTTATTTTTATTTTGTTTGTTTTAGTTTGTTGCTTTTAGTCTTATAGTTGTCATTTTCTAGTTTGTACATAAAAAGAGATAGGAAATGATGCAAGTAGAGCTTGAAAGGAGAGATTTTCGCTGACTGGGTATTTGATTGAATTTTGAAAGAGGAAGAGATTTTGCATTCACAAGCTAAATTGTGTGTTTTTGCTGGTGAATGTTTTTGGTTACTTTAAAATTGACTTTTCCTTAAATTTTTGTTAAGGAAGGTTTTATTTTTTTTTTATTTTATTTATTTTTTTTTAAATATATTTTATTGATTTTTCACAGAGAGGAAGGGAGAGGGATAGAGAGTTAGAAACATCGATGAGAGAGAAACATCGACCAGCCGCCTCCTGCACACCTCCCACTGGGGATGTGCCCGCAACCAAGGAACATGCCCTTGACCGGAATCGAACCCGGGACCCTTGAGTCCGCAGGCCAACGCTCTATCCACTGAGCCAAACCGGTTTGGCTAAGGAAGGTTTTAAAACAAATAAATATACTTATTATTCACTCCTTTTCACATTATATTTTTATATAAAGTGTAATTAGCAATAGTCTTCCCAAAAGATCAGTTCAGAATTGCTGTGACTAACACAGAAGAGCTCTTTCTTGGGAAATTGTTGATTTCAAAGGCTTTCCCACCCTTTTTTGTCAATTGGAATAGTTTTATGTTAAATGATTATTTAAATAGTACTCATTATTAAAAATAAATAAAATTATTAAGAAGAAAGTAAAGACCACCTGAAATTCTACGTTTGAAAGAACTTTCCTTATGTGTGTGCATTTTTATTATCCTGGGCAGATCTCATTAATGCTTCCCCACCCCCACATTTACATTTACTACCTCACTTTCTGTCCTCCAGCCTAGTGCCCTTGCTCTCAGGAGCAGTAGTCACCCCTGGGAACTTGTTGGAAATACACATTCTCAGACCTTCCCCCAGACCCACAGAATCAGCCACTCCTGGGGTGGGGCCCAGCAATATGTGTTTTAGCAGAACCTTCGGGTAATTCTGATGGAGTGCACTAGAGTTTGAGAACCAATGACAGTGTACATATTTCCACCCTTTTCTGTGCTCATACAACATATACATACATAATACAGATACAATCTTTAATACAATCATTAAAAAAAATCTGGATCAGATTATGTAGACTTCTCTATTTTTTCCAACTCAGCAGTACTTTGTAGAAATTTCTCCATCATCAGGTGTAGTTCAGATTTACTCTTTTAATCAGGGGTGGGGAACACCTAGCCCACCATTTGGTCTGGCCCTGCCAAGGCATTAGGGTTAAGTTAATTAAATGTTTGACCAAATATAGCAGGCTAATTTTTAAGTTGATAATTATGTATGGCCCGAGAATGATGTTATAAATATCCAAATGGCCTCTGACACAAAAAGGATTCCCCACCCTTGTTTTAAATGAATGGGTGTGGATCTAGCCAATTCCCGGTGGATAGGTAGTCACTGTGTTTCGGTCCTTGGCAACCATGAAGTTATTCACTAGACACCCTTGTGCATCTCCTTGTCCATGTGTCCTTATATATTAATACTTTTGTCTTGATGAAGTAGATTCCCAGGAATGGAATTGCTGGATGAAGGATGTACACATTTCAAATTTTAATGCGTTGCTTTGCAAATTAGATGTCACAGGTCACATTTTATTCAGGGCTATTAGAAATGTTTAATACCTAGTACCTCAGCTTTAATAACTGGTAATTATGGCCCTGGCCAGGTGGCTCAGTTGGTTGGAGCATCATCATGTAAACCAAAAGGTTGGGGGTTTGATTCCTGGTCAGGGCACATACCTAGGTTTCCAGTTCTATCCTTGGTCGGGGCTTGTGCAGGAGGTAGTGGGAAGCAGCCGATAACTGTTTCTCTCTCACATCAATGTCTCTCTCTCTCTCTCTCCCTCCCTCCCTCCTACCATCCTCCCTCCCTCCCTTCTCCATTCTCTAAAATCAGTGAACATGTCCTCAGGTAAAGATAAAAGAACAAAACAAAACATAAAAACCCTGGTAATTATGAAACTGGGGGCTGTGTTCTCATTTTCATTGTGCACAGAACGGTAGCTTTTTAAATTTTGTGTTATTAACTTCGTAAAAGTTCCAAAAAAATTATCTTGCTTTATTTAACCTCTCCCCACCCTCCATGGTGCTTCATTTCTGCTATTTCCCAAATTCTGGTTACTATAAGCACTTAATCCATGGAGATTTTGTAACATCTGCAGAGGGTGTGTCTGTGAACCCTTGCGTGTGGGCCTCGCTCTCTTCCACCCTTCAGGAGTGTTAATGGTAGCAACTGCCTGAGAAGAGTATGATCATTTCTTTCTCTGGAAACTGCAAATTGTATAACCATTTGGGCAGAGGAGTTTTCACTTAGCTTGTTGCCAGCTGGATCTGAGCTGCTTCCCGATTCCCTGAACATTTTATGTTTATATTATTCTTTTATTCTGAGTCACAGTCTCCTGCTGTTTGGTCCCAAGAATATTGGTTGTTGCTGTGCTCATTGCATATATGAATTGAAGGGTCAATCTGATGTTTAGGGATCCGATTAGCACTTCAAGTAGCTGCGCTAAACCTCTCCCATTCGACCTCTTCTATTTCTGGGGCTCGGTGTGGTTTTCTTGAATCCTTGGCCAAGTGCACTCCTCTTGGTCCCAGCCTTCTGGGGGAGGACCCGAGGACAGGTTCCTGGGCCGGTTTCCTAGCCCAGAGAGGCAGCTTCCTATTGAGGCGGTAAGTGACTTGGTGGCTTTGTTCTGCGTTCACCTGGCAGACGCCTCCTTCCTGATTCCTGCAAATCTCTCTGGCTTCTGGTTCCTGTTGAAGGAAATCCTGTCCTCCAGCTGCTGCCTTCTCTGCTGTGGCTGTGCGTCCCTGATGGGCCCCTGTGACGGCCACTCTTGACCATCAGCTCAGAGTATTAGTACATGATCACACCTTCAGACCTTTGCAGATGCCGAAATGAAGGTTTCTAGAAGCAGTGACTTATTTGATCAAATTAACTCAGGTGGTTTGACATGCAGGATTTTTAAATGCTGTGTTAGAAGCCGTACGTTTATTTACTAGTGGCCCAGTGCATGGATTTGTGCCCATTGAAAGGAAATCAATTAGAGGAAATATTTTAATATCACTGTTCGCTATAATAGAAGTGTTAACCAAATTCATGATCGACAATGACAGATCGAAACACATGCATGCGATTGGCACCAGCGAGAGCTTTATATGTATCACACATGCGTGAATCAATGTTTATTTTTAAATTGCCAGTGCGCGTCATACGTACCGGCTGTCAGTTGGTCAGATGGTCAGATGGACATACGGTCGGTCACTTAGCCCTTCATATATATATATATCGGTCACTTAGCTATATATATATATGTAAAATTATTCTTTTGTGCAGAAAGTGAGTAGTAGATCCCATAATGAGCCTGAGGTTTTCCCACCTTCACTGGTTAATGAAAATGACTTTCCCCATTGTGCTGGCACCACAACACCCTTGAGTACCTGGCCAATTTCCCCATTGGCCAGGTACTCCAGGGTGTCATTTTGTCCTTTCCTGCCCTGCACTGTCCCTTGAGCTTTACAATATGAAGAGTGCTGCCATCTGGACCTTAAAGTCTCTCATTTGTCTCACATTATTTGTCCTTTTAGAGAATGCTGCCTGTAACTAAGTCTGGGCAAGCCCTGACCCTCTAAAGCTCATTTGCTCACCAAATTCTGGGCCCAATGACTTGATGGTCATTTGCCCCATCAAGTTCTCCAGCTCAAGTTAGTAGATTTTTCATTAACTCAGGTGTCAGAGGGTGTGGGTGAAGGTTTTTGTTGTTGTTTAAATACATGTCAGTGTAGATAATTCTGGTTTTCAGAATGGAATCAGGAGGGGCTTTTACCTGAAATAAACTTGTAGATCACGAGTTTACTTTGTGCAAATTTGTTGTTAGCAAATTATATTAACATTACCAGTGTCTCAACTTAAAAACAGCAGCCTGTGCATCTCAACTAATTGCCACCTGTTGGGTGGTTTCCATCGTTCAAGCTGGGCTGGCTGAAGTTGGCTCTCCTTGGTGGCTCTTGCTCTCTGCTCACTTAACTTGACCCTTTTCTACCGTCTCTGCCTGGTTTTGCTTTTACCTTTTTGCCTTTTCTCCTGTTTTTCCGTTGAGGGGGCAAATGAAGCCCAAAGCATGGCATGTTCTAGCCATAGAGCAGGAGAGCCGTGGGAGCTCCTTCACGCTGCTTAGTCAGCAGCCACCAGATGTCAGCTCCTGGGAAGTCCGAGCTCCTTCGCTGCTGCAAGAGATTGCTTGATGGTTCTGGCAGGAACAGAAGGGAAAAACCACTTCTCAGACTTGAACAAAACCTCTGACTTAGAGATGTTATATAAATCCTCCATTGACTTCAACCCTGTCCAGATTCTTAAAGAAACTGTATCTTTTCCTCTCAACACAATGGCACTTTATAGTGTCCCCTTCTACAGTTACCAATGAGACCATAGACTTCTGACAAAAGGCCTGAAGGGAAAATGTCCAACTCCAGGAAACCGCAGGCAGCATGAGCCCAGCACCCATCTTTGAACGAATTCCTTTGTGCCTGGGGGCTGTGGGTATATAAGTACCAAGTGTTCTTAACGTCTTATTGTCTCACTTCCCAGATTTCAGTGACAGTCCCACAGTTTTGGGTAATATGTAACCCTGTATTTTTTTTTTTTAACACAAAACTTGAAGTAACTGACATTTGTTCTATTTGAGTTTAAAAAAATTATTACCATCTTAAGCAAGAATTTTAGGCATGGTGGGTATAGGTCAGATTTTTGTCTGGGAGAGTTGTAGAAGAATAAGATGTGATCCAGTGAAATGTTATTTTTACACACTAGAGCTGGGTGCACGAGATCTGTGCACTTGGGTGGGGTTGGGGGGTGGGGGAGGGGTCCCTCATCCCAGCCTGTGCCCTCTCGCAGTCGCATTCCAGGACCCCTTGGAGGATGTCGCCTGTCCACTTAGGCCCAATCTGCCCGGGTATCGGGCCTAAGCCGGCAGTCAGACATCCCTCTCGTAGTCTAGGGCTCTTGTAGTCTGGGACCCCTCACCCCTTACCGCCTGCCTGCAGCGGAGAGGCTCCTGCCACTGCTGCTGTGCTTGCCAGCTGTGAGCCCGGCTTCTGGCTGAGCTGCTTTCCCCTGTGGGAGCACACTGACCACCAGGGGGCAGCTCCTGCATTGAACATTTGCCCCCTAGTGGTCAGTGCACATCATAGTGACCGGTTGTTCTGCCGTTCGATTGATTTGCATATTAGGGTTTTATTGTATAGGATTCTGCAAAGGCAGCTTTCATGAAAGGTGTGATATATAGTGATGCATTATCAACAATTTCTTCTGCTCACCCCCAAGGCTCTGTGTGTGTGTTGAATAATTTGTTTCTAATTCCTGACTCCTTTTCTTTTCCATAATTTAATGCAGTCTGGCTTTACCTTGTTCTATTTATCAAAACTGATTTCATGAAGATTGTGTCACTTAATTTGCTCTTGCTCAATCCAAGGTGTCTTTTTCTTAAGTCCTTTAGTTACAATGCACTATTCCAAGCACTAAGGATATAGCCAAGATGGAAACAGACAAGGTCCTAGGACCCCATTCTCCCAGAACCCACTTGAGAGTGGAGAGATGGACAATAAAGTAGGTACACAAATAAAAGCAGAAGGACTTCAGATAATGGTATGTTTTAGGACAGTACAACAGTGTGATATGGTAGAGAATGTGTGGGAGAGACTAATTCGATAGGGTGGGAGTCAGGATCCATGGAGAGCCTTCTAGAAGAAGGATAAGAAACAAAGACCCTAAAGTAGGAATAAACTTAATGTATTTGAGGGGCAGCAAAGGCCAATGTGGCCAGTGCATCATGAGAGAGGAGACAGGTCCCAGAGGTGGGCAAAGCTAGATCATGGAAAGCTTTGATGGCCAAGGTAATGAATTGAGAAATTGGTGGGAGTCTAGTGGGGAAGCTGTCTGATCTGATTTATTATTTTAAAATGTACTTTTGGTGTCCTCCAACTCTGCTGGTTCTCTTCGAGTTCTTTCTTTGTCTATTGAGCTTTCTTCTCTGCGTACGTGGGTGTTCCCCAGGGCCCACTCCTTTTTCCTCTTCTAGGTGAGCTCATCTCTCCTTGTTTCAACCATGGTTCCTCCTTGAAGGCTCTCCTCCTGACCTCTGCCCATGCCGCATCTTCGGTTTCCAGATGGCCTGTTTGCTTTCTATTCAATTATCCAGCCTTAGCTTCAAGCCCAGACTGTTAAATTTAAAAAAAAGTTCTCTTCTAAAGCAACCCCTTTTCTAACTTCCTGATGCTGGTTACCATACCACCATTCTCCCAGGCAACCCAGCTTTGGATATGTGTTTTCATAATTGCTCCATTTCTTTATTCTCTGTAGTTGATCAGTCATCAAAATGTGTTGATGGACGTGGCTGTCTCTTTTTTCTCCTCTGCCAGTATCCCAATTTATCTTTGGATTTCTGCCTTCAGCCTCCTCAGAGTTGCCCTAGTCTCAGACTTTGTGAACACTTTATTCTCCCCGTTCAATATTGGTTGTCCCCCTACATTTATCTCTTGTTTTGTAGCCATGTTATCTCTCTACATTGGTAGACTTTCTTCTCTTATCTCCAGCACTTTCCTCAAAATGCTCTAGTTCCATAACCAGGACTGTTGCTAAGGTAGGAATGGGATACCAGGTTGTATCTAGTTTATGACACTGGAAAGCTGTGCATTTGGTATTTTCTTGGCAATTTTCTAAGGCTTGATTTCACTTTATGGGCTAGGTTATCATTTTGGAATCTACTTAGCAACGATCAGGATATATTTCTACCCCATTGTGTCTTGGGAATAGCCTGTGGGCTGAAGGGCTGGGCTTTCCAAAGCCAAGGGTAATTCAAAGAGAGTAACAGCTTCCTGCTTTAAAAAATGGATTATAATTTAAAAATTAAAATGCCATTTAGTAATACCAACATTCACATTTTAGTAGGACAAACCATTTGGAGCAAAGTAAACACCTGGGTCCAATGAAATAGCTTGAACATGAAACATTTCTAATAAATCTGTCATATGCTAAACACTGTACAGTATACACTTTAATGAGTTCTCATTTAATATTTTACAAAAACCCTGTGAGGTAGGAATTAGCCTCCATTTATAGATAATAAAATTGAGGTTTGAAGAATTGGGTTGGTATTCCTTCATCAGCATTTATCTATTTGGGCCAGGAACTGTGATTGGCACAGTGAGGTTGGCCATTCAGCTGAATTATGATGGAACTTGGATTTGAACCATATATCAGTCTAGGTTGCTCTCATTTATACTATAATAGTCCCACGGACACAGAGTGTTACCCTTTGTTATATCAAAATTCCTAGTGTAGCCAGCTGGTGTGGCTCAGCGGTTGAGTATCAACCTATGAACCAGGAGATCATGTTTGGATTCCTGGTCACGGCACATGCCTGTGTTGTGGGCCTCATCCCCAGTAGGGGGCGCGCAGGAGGCAGCCAATCAATGATTCTCTCTCATCATTGATGTTTCTATCTCTCTTTCCCTCTCCCTTCCTCTTTATTTTATTTTATTTTTTTAAATATATTTTATTGATTTTTTACAGGGAGGAGGGGAGAGGGATAGAGAGTTAGAAACATCGATGAGAGAGAAACATCGATCAGCTGCCTCCTGCACACTCCCCACTGGGGATGCGCCCACAACCAAGGTACATGCCCTTGACCGGAATCGAACCCAGGACCCTTCAGTCCGCAGGCCGACGCTCTATCACTGAGCCAAACTGGTCAGGGCTCTCCCTTCCTCTTTAAAGTCACTAAAAATATATTAAAAATACCTAGTGTAATGTTCAGTGCACTGTAGACTTTTAGTAAATGTTTGCTGATTGCATTTCTGCAGAATCATTGACTGGGAGGCAAGCTTGCTCACTGACCCTTTATAAGAGCACTCCAGATAATGGCTGTGGACATTGTGGGGGAGGGCCCCAGTGACAAAATGTTTGATGATAAAGATGGTGCTTGGGCACACCTGTGACATTGTATCAACTCCTTCCATCATAAGCTCTAACCATACCCTCCTCCTCTCACTTCTTCATAAATGTCATACTTATTTCCTCTCAAAGTCCTCTAGTCTCTCTACTTTTATTTGAGGGGCTTTTGTTTCATGTCTCATCCGTTAAGCTTGTAAATACCAGGACAGCAGGGATTTATTTTTTTTTCTGTCCATTGACTTTTCAGTGCCAGCTGAGCACCATGCTCAGTGAATACTTGTTGAATGAATACATGGTTCTATTTAGTTCCATTCAATAAACTGTTCCAGGTTCAACCTGCAGCACAGTTTAGTTTTATTGTTTGCTCATTTCTCTCCTATTGTGTATGTTTCCCCAGCAGGTAGGTAACCATCCTTAATTTTGGGATGAGCACAGTCATGTTGGTTTTTGGTGCACTAAGGGTGCACAGAGTCCGGGGGATGGTCAAGCAGGAGGTGGCTATCATCACAAAGGTCAGGAAATTGGGAGGTTTCGGGGGAATATGTTATAGAGTTTGAGTCAACTAAGCTTTGAAGGTACTATATGGAAGATGTCAAAATTATGCAATAGGAATTAAGGAAATTTTTGTGGGGTAGACAGTTCCTACCTGAGAATTAGAATTTAACAATGAAAAAGTTCTGATAAATAGTAGGAAGTGAAAAGCTTACCTTCTCTAATAGAAGATACTTGAAGAGTCCCTTAACTTGGGAAAGATTATCTATGACCCATATCACATGAACTCCCCTTTGGCATTATTTACTAGTATCTCCCAGTTCTTATAGTTGCTATGCTCCATGTCTTTGGGGGAAACATATTTTTGCTACCTGTTTAGAGCACCTTGTTGTGCTCTACAGAATGTTCTTAGACTTTGACTATTTCATTAGAATCACACTACTAGTTTGCAGAGGAAGTGAACTTAGAGATGTTAGGTGACTTCGCATGAGTGCATTCGTGCATGCATTCGTTCACATGACAAATTGTATGTGCCAAGTACTAAGTGAGATGTATAGGCAGGGACAGATGGAGGTTTTGTGGGGCCTGCAACTTATGCAATTTGAAGGATTCCTTTCCTGAAAAGGAATACAAAACTATAAATACAAACTTAGATCAAAAGTGAGTATAATGAGAAATTACAAAATTTTAAAAAGCTGACAAATTCCATAAACATAAAAAGTATTCCCAAT
The DNA here is from genome assembly GCF_000147115.1 of Myotis lucifugus. Classification (NCBI taxonomy): domain Eukaryota; kingdom Metazoa; phylum Chordata; class Mammalia; order Chiroptera; family Vespertilionidae; genus Myotis; species Myotis lucifugus. The sequence continues at coordinate 40,002,549 of NW_005871048.1, read as the reverse complement.
TCAGCTTCCTCTTAGCCAGATCCTGAAAATTCCTTCAGACACACAAACAGGAAGGGAAGTGGATCCAGGAGAGAGAGAGAGAGAGAGAGAGAGAGAGAGAGAGAGAGAGAGAGAGAGAGAGAGGGAGAGATTTAGGGAGAAAACTCAAAGTAATTTAGAAACAGTTGCTGGTGTAGACCATGTTAAAGAGTAAGTTTATCCTCTGTAAAATTCCCAAAGACTTTTGTGCCAACTTGGAATTTGAAATGACCAGGATGTGGAGCAGCATATAGATGAAAGCTGGTTTCTGTGGGTGATCCAGGGGTATGGGAAGTGGTGAGCATGATAGAGAATTTGAAAATGTAGGTCACTAAAATGGAATAATGCATTTAAACATCAACATAATTGTTTATTGCTTAGAACATGGCCTTAGTGGCCCTGGCTGGGTAGCTCAGTCGTTTAGAATGTCATCCTGACACCCTAAGGTTGCAGATTTGATCTCCAATTAGAGCACATACAAGAAGCAACCAATGAATGCATAAATACATGGAACAACAAATTGATGTCTTTCTCCCTCTCCCTTCCCTCCCTCCCTCCCTCTATCTCTCTCAAATCAATTAAAAAAGCTTAGAATATGGTCTTAGTTATTGAAAGTGGCTTTCTAGAAAGAAGAAACATAGCTTCTTGTATTCCTTTGAGAACAGATTACAGATCCACAGAAAAAAAATAAAATGATCACCGAAGCAACTATTTTTAGCAGATTATTTAATAAAGTTGAAACATTAAAGCATTAATCCATTTAAATGTCCTTGGCTACCCATAAATTAGATTAAGAATATTTGTAGGTTAAACAAGAATCACACATTTTGCCATTTAAACTCATAAAATGTTGTATAAATGAGGTACTGCATGTTTTAGTAAGGCACTGAAAACATTTTGCGTGAATCATAATATAAAAATATTCCAAGGATTAGTGAATCAAGTATGAGCTGAATGACTTTTTGGGGGTCTGAGATTAGCTTTCATAATAATGCAGTTGTCTGCTTTTATTTTGAATTGTGACTTTTATGGCTCTTTACACCTATTTTTCATTAATGTTTTGAAAAAGTTACATATGAATGAAATTATAGTTTAGCAGGAGAGTGCCCTCTTTAATAAAACTCACTGGCAAACACTTTTGCTATTCACACTAAAATGTTTGCATTCAGATTTTTATATACTAGATTCATTTGAATTGGGAGCAACCTATACATCCTTGTGTATTCTTGAATTTTAAAAAGGTATTTATACATGGGTGGGAGAGAATTAAATATGAAAATAGATGATACTGTGTCAAAACCACTAACTGAATTTAATTGTAAGCTTTCCCCCAGGCAAAACGGGGAAGAAAATAGGCCAAATTGTGGTGAGTATAAGTTGATAGATGACAAGTTGTCAGTGGAATTTCTGTGGGTAACTGCCATTGTGCTTTCGGTGGAAGCTGGGATGACTGGGAAGGATAATCAGCCATCAAATGGTGTGTAGGCTTTGATTAAAGAATGGGTGCTCAGAATAATTTTTGAAGCATTTTTGATGGCAGAGATTTGAAAGCACCTTCAGCTTCTACCAATGAGTAGATAAACAATGGCATATTCATATGTGCAACTTCCTCTCTCCCATCCCTAACTCCTGGCAATCACTAGTCTCTTCTCCACCTCTATCATTTGGTCACTTCAAAAATGTTTTGTAATGAAGTCACCAAGCATGTGATCTTTTGAGGATGGCTTTTTTCACTCAGGATAATGTCCTGAAGATCTGTCCAACTTGTGTGCAGCAGCAGCTTGTTCATCCTTGTTGATGAGTAGTATCCCATAGTATGGATCTACCACAGTTTAACCATTCACCTATGCCGCAGTCTTTTGCAGCAAGGGTTCAGGAATCTAGAGAAGAGGCTGCAACATAAATGAAGAGACTAGACAAGAAATATAAATTTTGAAGGCATTGGGGAAAGCCAGGCAGAAACCCTCCTCTAGTAGAAAGGCTCTCTGACTTTTCCATCCCCTTTGCTTTTATTTACTGGAATATACATATGCCCTTTAGCAAAGCAAACACACATCAATGGCAAGGTTTGGTAAACAATAAAGGATTATCAGGTTAGGGAAATTGCCTTCAGCTGTTCAGTCAGAACCGTGGTCGGCAAACTCATTAGTCAACAGAGCCAGATATCAACAGTACAATGATTTAAAATTCTTTTGAGAGCCAAATTTTTTAAACTTAAACTATATAGGTAGGTACATTGTTATTAACTTAATTAGGATATTCCTGAGGCTTAGGAAGAGCCACACTCAAGGGGCCAAAAAGCCGCATGTGGCTCGAGAGGTGTAGTTTGCTGACCACGAGCCAGAATAATACGCAGATTTTCAGCCCTGCTGAATATCAAAGTCCATCAGCCTTCTGATGGACTTCTTGCATTTATTATGCTAACTACTGTTGGTCTTTGCCTCCAGCACACCTAATTGTAGGAGATTTTGATTGCTTCCAGGTACTGGCTATTATAAATAAAGCTGCTATTAACAGGTCTATAGGTTTTTGTGTGGACATAATTTTCATTTTTTTTATGGGATAAATGTCCAGGGATGCAATTGTTAGGTTGTATGGAAAGTGTATGTTTATTTTTTAAGGAACTGACAAACTAATTTCCAGAGTGGCTGTACCATATTGTGTTCGTACCAACAATGTATGAAAGATCTAAATTCATTGCATCCTTGCCAACATTTTGCATTATCAATATTTTTAAAGAATTTTAACTTATTGATTTGCCAGGATTTTTGGCCTGAATTAGATAGGAGACTGATTGCATGAGGTACTTTGATTACTTTTTTTTTTCTATGAGTTTTTCTTTGTTTCTGTCTGACGTGCTCAATAAGTGTAATATTAGGCTTTGATACCCCAAAGTGAAGACTGCTCATCAGTGTCCTCAGGAAGACCACCTTTCAATCCACCACAAGCTGTTTAATTGCTTGGGTTGGGATTTGTGACTGGCCAGCAGGTTCAATGACCACCACAGTGTCACCACATCTTGCAGAAGAAAAATGACACTTACATAAACTTTCAGATTAGTCCAGTCAGCATAGTCTGATTCACTGGGACCTCATTCTGTTGTATTGTGGTTTCTTGAGGTTTCTGCTCCACCATTTGCTAATATTCAATAGAGGCAGGGCAGAGGGGATAGGAGGTTCACGGACACAATTTGGGTAGAATAGGTAAAACACTTTCATGGGTGTGTTGAAGGATTTCATGTTTTGGGACTGGACACTTAGACATTTTAGAACTGAATGCTTCTACTTGTGGCTTGTGACCTCTGCTTAGGTGGCATTTAACCCTATGAATTGCTTTGCTTTCATAAACCATGTAAAATAGAGGTGGAGTATCTTCTATCTATTGAAAGCCGTTGACAGATGGGGACAGAAGCAACCAAGATAAGCAACCATTGAGTCAGGCTTATTAAAACAAACAAACAAAAAATCTTTAAAGATACACTACTCCTCAGTCTGTTTTGGTTCAATTATCAACCTTCACTCAACCAGTGCTCCCACCTTCTCCGTTAACCAACTTCACATTTCCTGCCTAATATCTCTCTCCTTCCACTTCTGGGTTAAATGTATGACATTTGAGGTGAGCATCGAGCAGCATCTGGCACAGAATAAGCACTCAGGAAATGTTTACTGATTAGACTAACAGTCACAAACACTGTGATCAGCATCACCCTTCCCAATTTTTCTATGAATGAAAACCACCTAGTGGCCACTGTCCTAGCCAGATTAACCTCTCTCTGTGAATCACCTTGAGTATGCGTGCCTTTGAAAGAAGAGTTGGCTATTTGATTTTGTGTTGATTTGGGGGAAGAGAAAGGAAGAAGGATGCAGGGCAGCCCATGAAAGGAAACCAAGTTTTAGTGTGCCTGGTGTGTGCTCGGGGAAATCCAGTTTGTGGCCAGAGTTTCCTGGGATTGTGATTTCCTGGACACTTTTAGATGTTTGAAGAATATGTTTTTATAGACCATGTTGTCATCTCAGATGTTGACCTCTGATAACAGGAATGACATTGGCAGTGAGTAAACTAGCTCAGTGGTCAGCAAACTCATTAGTCAACAGAGCCAAATATCAACAGTACAACGATTGAAATTTCTTTTGAGAGCCAAATTTTTTAAACTTAAACTATATAGGTAGGTACATTGTTATTAACTTAATTAGGGTACTCCTGAGGCTTAGGAAGAGCCACACTCAAGGGGCCAAAGAGCCGCATGTGGCTCGTGAGCCGCAGTTTGCCGACCATGGAACTAGCTTATTGCTAATTGCTGAGTCGTGTGAGTGCATACTAGTGCTTGACTGTCCACAGCCTACGTAGACTCAGGTTTCAGGAATGCTGGGTGGTGTTCCCATGATGGCTGCTCTTTGTGGTGGTTAACTTAGGTAGATAAAAACCTATTAACCCCAGAATGCTTATGCAGAAAGAAGGTCCAACAGCCATCAAAACTCTAAGTGGGACTCAGGCAGCAAGGACTCTCGTCAGAAGGGCTCCTTGGTCAGAGCAACAGAAATAGCCTGTAGAGGAAGCCGATGAAATCTTGTTGTCCTTAGCCTTTAAGGTAGACTATTCAAATGAAAGCCATTAAAAAGCAACCAACCAGCCGGGCTAGTCTGGCTCAGTGGTTGAGTGCTGACCTATGAACCAGGAGGTCACAGTTTGATTCCCATTCAGGGCACATGCCAGGGTTATGGGCTCTATCCTCAGTAAGGGGCAGCCAATGAATGATTCTCTCTTATTATTGATGTTTCTATCTTTCTCCCTCTCCCTTCCTCTCTGAAATCAACAAAAACATATTTAAAAAAAATCAAAACAACATTGACAGTGATTTTAATTTCTCTGTGTCAAAGTTAAATGTATCAAGGGGAAACATACAACATTTAAAACAGATTCTACTGAAGTTCATATGTCACAATTAGTCTGTTTTCTCACTGGAATGTGAGCTGTGAGGGCAGAGACTTTGCCTCTGCTTTTCGCTGCTCTGTCTCAGGTACTGGGCTCAGAAGACACTGAAAAAAAAATGACACTTACATAAAGGAGAATGACATTTAGTCTTAAATTTATAAATCATGACTTGTAAGGAAGTTCTAGGTCAACTTAGAAGTTTGGAGAAAAAATTCTGGTGTGAGACTTTTACTCAGAGGAGGAGACATTTGTATAAAGGCCCCAGATAAGACAAAACATAGTTACTTACAGAAAGTCAAGGTGGTGCCTAGGGGACAAACAGCTTCCCAGACAATTTCCTTGGTAGGTGTCCTCTTTGCATGCTCTCCCTCTCCTTTCTCCTCTCTTTCTGTTCCTGCTTTACGTTCAGCAAACATGATTATCTGCAATGTATGAATAATGTGTGATTTTAATCCTTAACTTGAAGGACCATTAATAGGGGTGTTTTCAGATTGGCAGCCCTGATGCTGCAATGCTTGATTTTTGTAGAGCTGGGTGTGCTGGAGTTAGGATCCTGACCTGGTCATCTGAAACCTGCTGCTGTCTCTTCTACCTGAGTCTGACACCTACATAGACTCCAGGTCCTCTCCCCTGGGAATATGTGGCTGCCTACCTCATTCCCCAGGGGTACAGCATCACATGCCTTACCCTACATGGGCACCTGACCAGAGCTGGACCTAATAGTTAGTGTCCCTAGGTCCTAGCCCTTCTTGGCTGATCTCATCTTATAGTTGCCTATGATAAGAGCAGAGAGGCAAATTCAGAAGGTTGTATGTCTAGAGGGTAACTTATCTTTGAGGTAAGGGTGATAGTGTAAATGTGTAAAGCGTGTAAGGAAGCAGTAGTTGGTAATAAGAGGGTGACTATGCTTAGTCTATCCTGAGTTGGCGGGGATATTAGTTCTGTCTCTCATCTGACTGAGACATTCCTATCTCAGTCCAAGGATAAGAAGAGCTTGATAGAGTGGGCTGGCTTGGGAGTTCCAAAGAGCACTTACAAATTATCTTTGAGTACTGAATCTAAGAAGAAATTGAGGAATGCCCAAATATGTAGATATAAATTACTATCATATATGTTTTAAACAGAGCCATATGTTCAATTTAATGTAACCATCCCTCATCTTTGAGCAGTATGCAGAGACAAGCTCATAGATTTCTATGAATTTTCTTCATAAAATTTTAAAAAACTTTTGTAAATTTTTTTATTGTCTCCTGGTAGTGACTTTCCATTAACCAAAAAAAAAGAGGATTAATTCTCTTATAATTAAACCAAATACAAACAAAACACACACTGTATTAAATGCATACATTTTTATCTAAACAGGTATGTGTGTTTCTGGAAGATAGAAGTTGATGAGTAATCCTGTACAGGCTGGGAGTAAACTAAAATCCTAGAATAATGGGCTTGGGAGAAAAATGGAGAGACTGCCAAATCTACCTTCTGCACTCAGAAATTATGAAGAGCCTGTTTCACTTGTGGGAACAGCTGCCCTAATCCTCTGCAAATGAAAATTCTGCCTGATTGGTTGAGTAGTAGGCGTTTCTATTGCAACTTTCATTGTCTGATTGGTTAATTAATGTTTAAAATTTGTTTTTCTTTTGGTCTCAAGATAGTTTTATTTACTTGCAGCAAATAAAGGAGACAGGGGATTAATATCCAAAGCTCTGCCTCCCCAAGGGAAGCTTAACCATTGTTTATATACAGGGATGGGCAAAAGTAGGTTTACAGTTGTTCATATGGAAAAGGACATGCAAGTTATGATTATTACGACAGCTTTATTAACTCAAAAGAATGTCACGATAGCACAGTAAGCCTACTTTTGCCCACCCTTGTACACTGTTTGGTAATTACATATTGATTTCTTCTTTGCAGTTGGCTACTTTCATCTGGTTGAGTTCCTGTCAGCTCATCCTATTTACAGCTGCATCTACAAAAATATTATGCTACATCTTAACATTTAGCAAGAAATAACATTCAGGACTGTCCAGACCTTGAAAACGTTGTCCTATTTAACATCACTATAGTCTCTTAAACTTTCTGATCTCAGTCTCACCACTTGTAAATGAGAGGTTCATACTAGATAACTTCTAGGATTTTCCAACTCTGATGTTCTATGATTTTACTGTCATTTCCCTCCTCCAGCCATTCTCTTACTTGACTTCCTTTTTGTTCAACTTGCTGATTTTATAAGGGACATGATGGGGCCTCACCTTTTCCTTGTGTCATCTTGTGTCATTATTTCATCTATCTATCCTGCTTCTTAAAAAATATATTGTTTTTATTTTTTATTTCAAAGAACAATAATGCTGGTTCATGCTTTGCTTATGATCATCAGTGACAATAGATATGAGCATTGTCTTTGTAGATCTATATGAAATCCTGCTAGTTCTAAAGTTCTAACAGACATCTAGCCTAGCCACCTTATGTAGGTAGTGCTTATTCATTTCCTGGCACAGAATGAATTTATCTGGGTCATGGAGTAAGGGACCGTGCTAGAGCACTCTGATTCTATGTCCTGTGTTTTCCCTTGGCTCTGGGGCCTATTTGGTTTCTTGCTTCACCTATCAAAATATTCTAATATTTCTGAGTATCATAGACCTCTACTATTTATTTATTTTCCAGCTTTATTATGATATAATAATCTCAATAAATTAAGATCTCAAATAATATCTTATATAATGTTATGTAATTATATAAATACTAGAGGCCCGGTGCACGAAATTCATGCACTGGACGGGGGGGGGGCGGGGAGGTGTCCCTTAGCCTGGCCTGCGCCCTCTTGCAGTCCAGGACCCCTACTCTTTACTGCCCGCCTGCTCGCTGCTCCTTACCGCTCGGCTTGCTGCTCCTTAGCGCTGCCACAGAGGCAGGAGAGGCTCCTGCCACCGCCACTGCGCGCTAGCCGTGAGCCCAGCTTCTGGCTCAGCTGTGCTCCCCCTGTGGGAGCGCACTGACCACCAGGGGGCAGCTCCTGCATTGAGCATCTGCCCCCTGGTGGTCAGTGTGCATCATAGCAACTGGTTGTTCTGGTCGTTCTGCCGTAACAGTCACTTAGGCTTTTATTATATAGATTAGAGGGCTGGTGCATGAAATTCATGCACTGTGGGGGGGGGGGGTTGTTCCTCAGCCAGGCCTACACCCTCTCGCAGTCTGGGAGCCCTCAAAGAAATGTCCGCTTGCCAGATGTGAGGCTTTTATTATATAGATATTTAAAAATCTCAATAAATTGTTTAATTGACTTAAAATAACACTGTAAGTTTACATTGTACAGTGTACTAATTTGATAAATGTATGAATTACAAAATGATTACCATCACAGTGTTAGCTAATATCTCTATCATCTCATACAATTACCATTTCTTCTTTTATGATGAGAACATTAAAAATCTACTCTCTTAGCAACTTTTATATATAACTAGAGGCCTGTTGCACAAAAATTTGTGCACTTGGTGGGGAGGGTCCCTCAGCCCGGCCTGTGCCCTCTTGCAGTCTGGGACCCCTCGGGGGATGACCACCTGCTGGCTTAGGCCCACTCCCTGGGAGATTGGGCCTAAGCTGGCAATCAGACATCCCTCTGGCAGCCCAGGAGCCCTCGGGGGATGTCCACTTGCCAGCGGGGAGCAGGCCTAAGTTGCAGTCGGACATCCTTAGTGCTGCTGAGGAGGCAGGAGAGGCTCCCACCACCACCGCTGTACTGGCAGCCATCAGCCTGGCTTGTGGCTGAGCAGAGCTCCCCCTGTGGGAACGCACTGACCACCAGGGGGAAGCTCCTGAATTGAGCGTCTGCCCCCTGGTGGTCAGTGTGTGTCATAGTGACCAGTCATTCCCAGTCATTCTGCTGTTAGGGTCAGTTTGCATATTACCCTTTTATTATATAGGATAGAGGCCTGGTGCACGGGTGGGGGCCAGCTGGTTTGCCCTGAAGGGTGTCCTGGATCAGGGTGGGGGTCCTGCTGGGGTGCCTGGCCAGCCTGGGTGAGGGGCTGATGGCTGTTTGCAGCTGGTCACACCCCCTTCAGGGTGGGGGGTCCCACTGGGATGCCTGGCCAGCCTGGGTGAGGGGCTGATGGCTATTTGCAGGCTGTTCAAGCCCCCACCCCATGGAGGTTTGGCCAGCCTGGGTGAGGGGCTGATGGCTGTTTTCAGGCTGGCCACACCCCCTTTAGGGTGGGGGGCTCCCCACTGGGGTGCCTGGCCAGTCTGGGTGAGGGGCTGAGGGCTGTTTTCAGGCTGGCCAAGCCCCCCTGGCGACGGAAGCTCCCAGCCTCTCTTTTTTTTTCTTTTTTTTTAATTCTGGGATTTATTTACCTTCTATAATTGAAACTTTGTAGCCTTGAGAGGAGCTCAGAGCCGGCCAAGGTGGGCGGGAGGGAAGCCTGGCTTCCTCCATCACGAGGGGCAACCCAAGCCTCCTGCTCGCTCCAGCTCCGTGGCCACGGCTGGCTGAAAGCAGGTATCTGGGGTTTATTTATCTTCTGTAATTGAAAGTTTGTTGCTTTGAGTGGAGCTCAGAGCCAGATGCGGCAGGCGGGAAGCTTGGCTTCCTCCATCATTGGGGCAACCAAGCCTCCAGCTTGCTACAGCTCCGTGGCTGCCGGCTGCCGTCTTGGTTGGGTTAATTTGCATATAGTTGCTCTGATGGGCTGGTGGGTGTGGCTTAAGGCATAGCAAAGGTACAGTCAATTTGCATGTTTGTCTTTTATTAGTGTAGATATTAACTATAATCACCATGCTTTCATTAGATTCCTCAAATTTATTCATCTTATAGCTGAAACTTGGTCCTTTGACCCAAATCTCCCCATTTCCACCATTCCCCAGCCCATAGTAACCACCATTCTACTCTCTGTTTCTAAGAGTTTGGCTTTGTTAGATTTCACAGGTTAAGTGAGATTTGTACAGTATTTGTCTTTCTCTGTCTAACTTCTTTCCCTTACATAATGCCCTCAAAGTCCATCCTAGTTTTTGCAAATGGTGGGATTTCCTTCTTTCTCCTGGCTGAGTGATGGGAGTAGTAATTCTTGGCCATGTAAAGTACCTGCACCAGTGACTGGCACATAGCTGAGCATCATCTCTGGGACCAGAGAGTGATTAGGGTCACATGATAAGAAAACAATGCATAGGGCAGGACTCAAAGAAGAAAGCAGTGGGTCTCTGGATTTGGGAGTTGAGATACAGTAAGGTGGGACATGCAGGACTTAACCTCTCTGGGCTGGAATCCTGCTGAGATTTAGAAGGTTGAGGGTGTGAAGAGAAGTGAAACTAGAACTGGACGTGTCCATCTTCAGGAGACACTGAAGAATACAATGGACATTGAAATGTGTCCAGTGTCATTTCTTCTTTCATCAGAACAGGATGCCCAGGAAAGTCCAAAGTCAAAGGAGATAGTGTGTGCAGATGAAGTTTATTTTGGGGATATTCTTTGTGTTTTTTAACTCATCAATATAATGATATGCAATTTCTGGGCCATATGTCTATTTGTCTCTGTGTATATATTATTTATTTAGATAAACTTACATGCAATCATGTACACAAATATTAAGAGTTCATGTGGTAAATTTTTACAAAATATACCTGGGTCATCATCAGCCAAATTAAGACAAAGAACATTTCTTACACACCCCCGAACCCCCTCCTCATTCTTGCCCTCCCCCAAAGGTAAACACTGTACTTCTCTTGTCACAGATTAGTTTCATGCAGTAAGAGATTTGGACTGAACATTTATCTTTGTAACATGTTAGTATTGAGAAATACAACCTCAGCAATTCACAAAATGTTTAGCTTAGATAGAAAAAAATATAAAGCGAGATCTCTGATTGTATTATTTTTACCAGTAATTCTATGATCACTCCTTACATAAAGTGAATGCTAAATTATGAGGTTAACTCCTCCTTATCACTTATGTGAAAACATTTCTTCCTATTATGTGAGTCAGAGTTCTTGCAAGCTACATTATTCTGATTTGGGCAAAACATAAAGTAATTAGGAGGCCTGTGTTTGTTTCAGTGTGCTGTGTTGTGGAAACACCACTTTTCTCCTAACTGGCCAAACCCAGGTTCTTAGTTACCTTCTTTAGACTTTCTCAGAGTATATGTTTTTCAACATTATCCCTAGTCACATCATGATAAAGGTAATTTGAAGGACTCTGATGGCGGGGAAAATGTTTGTTTCAACTGAATAAATGTGGCTTAAAATATTTAATTAATATTTTCTAAAGTTAGGAAAATATCTGTGACTTCTAAGGCTTTTTAAAGATTATGAAATTCATGTTGAGGTTATAAATCTCATTACTGAAATATGCTCTATGTTTCCTGTGCTTGGAATTTTCAAAGAAAAAGCACACTGCTGCTTGTTAGCAGTGGCCTGTTTACACAATTGGAATAAAGTATATTCTTTATTTGAATAGTTGGTGAACCTAGAGCTTTTATTGAGACAGAGGATCCAGAATGAAGTACAAAAAAATCCAGAAAAAAACCCTCATCTGGACAAATTGCTCAGTTAGTTCCTATTAATAAATTAATGGGACCTCATACTACCATGGCTATAGTGTGGTTGTACTCAGCTTTGTAAATGCACGCCTGTTGTTACATTAACATGACAGATGATTGAGTATGTTGGACTTGCCCTCATGTAGACTCCAGCTTGAGGCAGTGTGTCCCTCCTTCTCCCCTCCTTTCTTGGTCACATAAATGGTTTCCTGGAAATCTGCCTATTAAATGGCTCATGTCATTTGATTGTCAAACTACATCATTTCTCTTGTTTTTAATCGTGTTCTCTTTGCACTGTGGTCAGTCTCCCTGCTCTCATCCCTGTAGCTGCCATTCTCTATCCTTTCTGGGAAATCTCTTTATAGAATATCAACATGATGTTTGGGAAAACTGGAATGATGACAATAACTTAGGTTGCATGCAATATAAACACAGCACCAATAATAATGTAGAAAGTGATTGTGTTGTTATTTATTACTGACTGTTCATTCACTCATTACTACTTTCATTTATCCAGTAAAAGTTTGAATGCAAACTGCATGTCAGGTATCACCCTAGGTGCTGGAAATACATAAAGAAGACAGCTCATAGTTTTCTGGGCATAGATGGATAGAAGAACGATAAACCATAATTATAGTGAAGGAGTCTTATTTGTAAGTTTATTGTTGTGTCAATTGGAGCAGCAAAGAACTGTTGCTATTGGTTATGGGAATGATGTTGTTATGCTGAAAATAGTATTTATTAAATGGAATTCTTCTGTATACTAGTTAAGAAGAGTTTAGAGCTCCTCAAACTATATTCAGGTATGCAGAAGAAATGTAGTTTTTTTTTCATTTCTTTGTAAGAAAGACTTGTCCTCCTGACCCCCTGTCCACTAGGCAGCCGGAGAAAATTATTTCACTCCAGTATATGTCATCTGATACAGTGATATAAGTTGTCCCTTTAGATTTTACATGATCATTATTTAGATAAAATACTGTCTCTAGATATTTGGCTTCCTCTTCTGTTCCTTTCCAGGGTGGTTTCTGCATGTTTGGGGAGGGGAGTGAGATTGGGGTCCCCTGACTTTCATGGACTTTTCCATCCTTGGGTGTCCGGCTGGGATCTGCTGATGGAGTTCGCAGCTATGTAGTTCATGGTTTGGTCTATTTCAGCTGTCAAGACCCAGTGGTGCTTCTTCTTCTTCTTCTTCTTTTTAAAATATATTTTTATTGATTTCAGAGAGGAAGGAAGAGAGATAGATAGATAGCAACATCAATGATGAGAGAGAATCATTGACTGGCTGCCTCCTGCACACCCCCCTCTGGGGATTGAGCCTGCAACCCAGGCATATACCTTGACTGGGAATCGAACCTCAACCACTGAACTACTCCAGCTGGGCCCAGTGGTGATTCTGAACTGACCTTGACTTCATCTCTTCTTAGCGTTGCTGACACTCTTCTTGGACCCCTTCATGTCTCAGTCACATCCTCCAGCCCATGGCCTTGGATGCCCCCCTATAACCCCTGCATTGGGGACATCTTCTAGTCAGGCTTGCTGACTCTCAACTCACTTCTGCCTACATCCTCCTCAGGGGTGCACAGGAACTTCTGGTCCCATCCATCCCACAACAGAACTCAGATTAGCTGGGGAAAGCCAGACGCTGTCCCTCCCTCTGTCTGGCCACTTCACATGGCTATGTTTACTCTGCTCTAACCATCTCCTAAGCTGTTGGAAGAACAGCCTCCTCAAGTTACAGTGGGTCAAATGCCACTCATGCTTGGAGTGCCCCGAAACTTATCTGACACCCTTTTCCATTGCCAGGGCCAGAACCCAGAGAAGGGGAGTCAGGGCATTTTTGCTGACCACCTTAAGCCATGAAGAATTTTTGGGGAATTTGAAAGGCCTTTGCTGGTTAAAAATAGCAGCTTTATACAAAATGAGCTGATTCTCATATTTCCTCATAACAAATTCAAACTCATAGCATTAATCATTAGTTTTAAAATAGAGATTAGATTATTTAAATTTTTGCTAAGGTCTTTGTTTTTGAGAACTTGGAGAGCAGGAAACTTGAATCTGGAATTCTTTCTTTTTTTTTTTTGTTTTCTCCCCTGGCTGTGAAAGGCAAGGGAGGCCATGGAGGCTGTTCTCCCCAGAGTGTGGAGTGCGAGAGAAGCTGGGGGCCCAAGAGTAGGAAGGTCAGGCACTTTCCCTCGCCCTGGTATCCACGGGCCTCTCTGAGGTATGAATTTCTACTTCAGGGCTTTGTGGATGCTCATTGGTCAAAGACTTCCTTATCACTTTTATTGTCTTCTGGAGTCACTGCTTATACCAACTCATCCTGTAAAAGCTAGAAAAACAACTAGTTGATGAAATCTTTGAGATGTAGAGTAAAAGCAATAGATGGCTACCAAGGGAAAAATTCAAAGTTGTCTGTAGGACCCACAGTTTGGTCTGTGGGTCAATGACTTTAAGTGTACCCCCCCCCCCCAAACTGCCTCCGCTGGAAGCTGTGGGGGCCTTTGTCTAAAATGCGCCTGAATTTGGCTTATCAGGCTAGTGGTTTTTGATTTAACATTGCCATACTTGTTAATTGATGAGTGTCTGTGTTTTTTGACCTTGGAGTTAGTAGTTGTGCCTTTTGCCTGGAAACCATGGAGGAATCTTGCTCTCACCGGACTGCATTCCCTTTGTCTGAGGTGCCCTTAGTGTGAAGGGCTTAGCAGCAGTTGTGACATGAGCCTGGTGCTGGTCCCACCCTAACCTGCAAAATTCTCTGCAGACCTGGGCACACAGTGTATAATGACCATATCTGGGAGCTGGTCAGTTACAGGCTATTGCTGCTATTCACTGCTCGTTGAAAAAAAATGAAGCAGTAGCATAAATATAGCTGACATATGTGGGCTTAGAGGTAGAGAAGCTTGTTTCTATGCTAAACTGTTCATAGACTAAGCAAAAAGATTTATTGTGAATATGTAACAAAAGCTTTTCAGAAGGAAAGGAGAGAGATCATTGATATTCTTGAACATCCACTACATAGCAGACACTGCTGCCTTAAAAAAAAATCTAATTCCAATGAGTTACTCAGTGTACTAAGTCTGGTGTTCCCCTTTCTGAGACTCAGAGATTATGGATCTGTCCAAGATTGTGCAGCTATTTAATGGATACCCTGAGATGGTCAGACTGGAAAAACTCCCTAAGTGTTTGTGGAGTGGAGGAGTAGAGCAGAATGGCCCAGCTCTCTTGACCTGCAGCCGAAGCAAGTTTCCAAATAAACATTTTGTCTTTCATTTCACCGAGTATTTTTCAAAATATATAATGCTTTGTTTATCTTTTAGGAAGATCCTGTTTGCTTTGAGTAGGACGTGGAATTAATGGGTGTGAATTGTCGTACTCGAATTTATTGTTGGGTATTTGGATGCTCCTTTAAACCTCACAGTGCTACTCCTGCTGTGAGTTCATTGTCCAGAAAAACCCTGATGAGAGAGTCAGACACAGCCTATCTATTTTATGATAAATCCTTATTAACTCAGAATTTCAGAGACAATAAAGACAAAGATGTGTGTGTGTGTGTGTGTGTGTGTGTATAAAAACAAGGCTAATCAAGTTTTAAAGTAGTAATTCTTTGATGACCTGGTTTAATGAACAAATTAGGATAATGTCTCTCTCTTTAGACAGTCCTTTTAAGACCTTAAAGTAATTTAATCTCTTAATTAATCATAGCATTCTCTTTTAAGAACATCAATGTGCTAGTCACCTTTTCTTATATAATATGAAAATTTATTTCAGTCCACATTTTAATTTAAGAAAATTTTACATTTTTAAACTAAGAAAGAGATTAATGTGTTGTCCAGTAATTTTCCTTTACCTGTCCTAAGCCAGTTTCCACTCTTCATAGACAAAAAAAATGAGTATCACTCTCTTCCTTTTGGAGAAAAAGAACGTTTCATAGCAATAACAATTTCCTACTTCATAAAAACTAGATTTTACATCTTTCATTTAATTATACCATTTTACGCTCATGACAAGGATCAGTTAAGGCTTATTTGTACACTCTTCTAAATGAAAAAAAGACAAAACAAAACAAAAATCCGGTTTCCTCATTAAGCTCAAGAGAAAGTTCCTTGTTCCCAAATCCGTTTAGGAGGCTAAGCTGTTCCAAATCTCCTCCACCTCTCAGGAGCACTTTCCTAATATCACCGGGGTGTGGAGGGCATTTTAAGCCCTAAATTGAGCAAAGAAATTGGCCCGGCGACTGTTTAGTCATGCATTAATTGGTCTAGAAATGGTTCTAGTGTACACATTAGGGAAATTAAAAGTGCTCAACTACAACCAGAGCCCTGGCTCTCTGGAGTGGATTCCAGACTTTGCATTTGGGCCGCCTTCCTGAAAGCGTTAGGCTGGGAAACAATCTTCTCTTCCACTTCCTTTTGAGCGTCTTCTCTCTAGTGCTGTGTTGCCTAGTGGCTCCAAAGGTGCCCCTGGCAGGGACTGCAGAGGCATTACATTAGGATAGGTCTGAACCTATGTAATCCACTCACCCGTATTAAACATTCTCATTCAGTTTCACATTCCTACAGAATTTTGTGCCTATTAGGTGATGATTATGCAGTCATAAAAAAAATCACTTAAAAAAACATATATACATTTTAGAAAAAGAATTGTACAGAACATAGTATATTCTGGCCATGAATAGACTTTCAGTTCCAAGGAGTTTTCTTTTTAAAAGGCAAGTTTGTTAAGGTATAAAGTGCACATAATAAAATTTACCCTTTTTGGTGTACTGTTTCTGAGTTTTGACCAAACGCATATAGTCCTGTAACCAATACCACAGTCTAGATACAGTACATTTCCATTGCCCCCAAAACTACCCCGTGTGGCCTCTTTTTGTAGCCAATACCTCCTCTAACCCCAGTCTCTAGCAGCTGCTGATCTGCTCTCCTCTCTATACTTTTACCTGTTCCAGGATGTCACGTAAGTGGAATCACACATTATGTAGCCACTCGAGTCTAGTTTTTACCATTGAGTATAGTGTAGCTGAGATTCATTCATTTGTTGCATGTCTCCATAGTTTATCCCTTTGTATTGCTGAGTAGTATTCCATTGTGGGGAAGTCCTACAGTCCATCTATTCATCCTCTGAAGGATATCTGAGGTGTTCCCACTTTTTAGTGATTAGGAATAGAACTGCTATAACCATTTGGACACAGGTTTTGTATAAATACAAATACAATTGTTTGTATGGAAAATAATACAGTAATTAATAAATAATATAAGAATGAACTCTGTGTTTCACATACTCATAACTGCAAACCTACTTTTGCCCCACCCTGTATAAGTTCATGCAATCCCTAGATAAATATCTACAGGTGGGCTTGCTGGGGGATAGGGTAAGTTTATGTTTTTCAAAGGGTAATTGTTAAATTTATTTTAAATTTTGTTATTATTTTCTAATTATAAAAGTGATACATGTTTATTATAAAAAACTTGAAAAATATGGAAAATTTGCCTACAAGGAAAAAAAACCCCTTCATCTCATATATCTTTCATTTTCATCTGGGTATGTGCAAATTTACTTTAACAAAAGTGTTAATATTTAACTACTGGTTTACGACCTATTTTTTTCCTTCACAAATATTTTTCTGTATCATTAAATATTATTTAACATAAATTAGAATGACTTTATAATAGCCAAGAAGTAAATTTGATGATAGGAGTATCATGAGTCATGCCAGACTAATATAGGAGATATTTTGGGATAAGGGAACTTAGAATTTCTCTAGTTGAAGCTGTTTGCACATGCCTACTCATATTTGTACAGCCCTGTGTTATGAGAATTCATTTAGGAACATTTAGAACTGATATGGCCAATTGCTTTTGTGTGGATATGCCCTTTATTTTTGAGGCTTATGGGTAGGAATAGAATTTCGGTCTACTCCATATTATTTTTTTCTCTTGGGTAAATGCAATAGCTATTAACAATGCTTTAAATGGTGACTGTAAGAATATTATTGTTCTTTACTTTCATAAAATAATTTGCATGATTTTTCTTAAGTGAAATTAGGATTAGAGATTATCATATATTAAATAACTAGCTAATAACTAACGATCTTTTTTATATGCTACCTGCATTACTGATTCAAAAGAGGTCTCTGTACTCAGATAGTCAGTGAATTTGCTATTTTTGTTGACATTTGGAAAACTTGGGATGTTCTTAGGGGGAGAAGTATATTCATTCATGTACCTGGCTTGCAAAGCCCTAGGCATGTCAGGTCTATTTTCCTGGTTCTCTGAAGAATAGGCTAACAACAGTTGGCTGGGCAATGAAGAAGAAGATCTGAAAAGACCTTTGTTTGGATGCCTGGCAATGCTTTCTTTACCTAAGTATTAACCCTTTCTTCTGCCAGGCCTCAACTTCAAGATACATATTTCTTAAGAAAGCATTAACAATAAAATGCCCTTCAGCATCAATGACTAGTACGCCTCTATAATCAAAGAGACTGACCAGGGCAATGTGGGCTGCTTCCCCCATTGGACTGATCTTGGTTGCAAAGACCAAATCCTTTAAAGTTTAAGAGAGAAAGAGAGAGAGAGAGAGAGAGAGAGAGAGAGAAAGAAGAGAGAGAGAAAAGAAGAAGAAAAAGAAGGAGGAGGAGGAGGAGGAGGAGGAGGAGGAGGAAGGAGGAGGAGGAGGAGGGGGAGAGGGAGGGGGAGGGGGGAAAGACAGTGCCAGTGTACCTCTCCATAGAGTAAAAAACTCACTGCTAGCCCATAACAGAGGAGCCCAGGGTTCAGTCTTGAGCATGAAAAGAAGTTCTGTGGAACGTCTGGGCTCTGAACTCCTTGCCTGCTAGGCATGACTGGCCAACCTGTAAACAGACTGTAGATACCAGTTTGTTGTCTTGCTGATAGACATATCTAAGACCCAGCTGTAGCAGCAACAGATAATAATTGCTTTTAAAAGAGTTGATTTGGAGCTTAGTTTTCTTTCATTTCTGTCAGGGAAGCATTTAAAAAGAATCTAGAATATACTTTTGAGTTAGTTGGGAAGTCAGGAGTTTTAATGGGAAATTGGTTGGCTCACAAGCAGGCAAATTAGTTTGGTGCAAGAGTGTATCAACCGGGTATGTGATCAATTTACTGAGCACAGTGTAAGTTGCTAGGAATACGGCCAGCCCGAATTCTATGCTAAGCAGTATTTCAAGGTGGCTTTGTATTCGGGCAACTTATCTAGTTCCTAAGGAAACGAGAGAACACCATGTTTTATTTAATTTGTATTTTGGTACCTGCTAAGCAAACTAGGCATTTTTAAGTACGTCATGTTGTCACTAGCCCTTTAAAGCTCTCCCGTATCCCTGCTGCCCAACGGTAGTTTCCCCTCAGTTTTGAGTGATGTTAATCTAAACACATTAAATTTCAGTCTTGTTCTTTCTGCACACACAGAGAAAGCTGGGTCTGAAAAGAATAGCAGAGCTTACACACAAGAAGGCCAGTGTTTGCACTCAGAGAAGAAAGTGTGTAAACTAGTCTTGTAATGGTTTTTAGCACTGTTCTGAATGGCATTTGGCATTTAGAGATTGGTAATATTTTAAAATTCAGTGCTTAATATTTTTTCCTTTGCAAATATTTTTCTTTAGTATATGTTATTATGTCAGTTGTTCTCTCGTCATGATCATTACAGAGCCCATTTGGTATCCATGTGAATTTGTTTAATGGGAGCAAGAGAAATTCTGGTTATATACCAGGAAGAACTTCCTGAAAAGCCAGGACAATGGGAATACTAAGAAGATGGGGAAATAGCGTCTTGGACATACATAAAGAGAACATTTTACAGTGCTCTTCGTGGGGGAGTTTGGCTGTTTCTCTGCTCAGAATTAGGGGGAGGGCATGAAATGATCTTTTGTGACCATTTCTACATTGTGCCTTTGTGATTCTCTAAGTATAAGCAAAGGGGGAGAGCCCTGTGTGTCCAGTGTGTGTTTGAATCATTTTCATCATGGAACCTTATGTGTAGGAATGACCTGTGACAACACTTCTGTTGGTGGAGAGAAATCTCTTTACCCAATAAGGAAGGGCATCCATATTTGGACAGTTTTATTTATTACAAATAATTTTGAATTGTGGTATAAAATCTGCTTGTGGTAATTCTCTTGACTGGGTTTTGCCCAGACATCTGTATAGGAAAACTGCTCTTTCTTGTACATAGTCCCTCAAAAGCTGGAGAACAGCTTTCATGGCTCCCTAATAAGTGTTCTCTTTGCCAGAGTAAACCCCTGATTTCAACAGTCTTTCTTCACACGATGTGAGTTTGAGAGCTGTTATTACCCTGGTGACACTCCCCAGCCAGTTAAAATGTGGTGCCTAATAAAACAAAACCCTGGCAGGTTCTGGTCAATGCAAAGGGCAGTGGGACTGTTCCCTTCCTTGTTCTGGACACTGTCCGACAGTCTCAGTTGGCCTCAGCTTGTTTTGGACAGCTGCGCTATACCATCGACCAGCCCGAGGTTACTGCCATTTGAAATCTCTAGATCCTTCCCACATCGGCGATGATTCTTTGGTCCTCTTCCATCTTTGTGGAGCTGCTGAGTTTTCCTCAAGTACAATACTTTCATTGATAGTTGGGAAGTTCATCTTGTTAGTGTTGGCCCCGTTCTTTGTGAATCTTGATTTGCAATAACTGACCCTCCCAGTTTTGCTCCTGGCATTTGTAAATTTGATAAGGACACCTATTGAAACCATTAGTAAACATGTAGAACAGGATAGCCCTGCCTTTTTTTTTTTTGGAAAAGCTTCTTGTTGTTAAAACATATATATTTTTTTAATCCCCAAATAGTAAAGAAATGGTTGGGCTAGTGGCTGATTGAATCACAGGTCACAGTGGTGCCTCTACATATCTTGGATCAACTCCTTTGCTTTGCAAGTCTGAAAATTCAATTTTTTAAAAGTGAGATATGATATACAAATCTATTACTGAAGCCACTTGGAGTGGGGGAAACGAGTTAAGTCGGCTCGCGTGAATTGCGCGTACTCCGCGGGAGCCGTCTTTAACTCGGTTCATATAGATTTGCGGTGGAGTGCGGGAAACGTGTAAACTCGGGCCGATTGTAACTGCGTATTACCAAATATTTGTTTGTAATCCACCCTTTTGGTGGATGGAACAAAACCAAAAGACAGAGCCATCTTATATTTTGATGGGAAATTCACCCCACACCGGAGTGTTAAAGAAGTTTTTAAATTATAAAATATTAGAAATATAGAGAAGAGTGCAGAGAGTAATTCAACAAAACCCTCTTTGAACTTATCACGTAGAGTTAAGACAAATGGAAAGGTTAATATTTTTTCCTCTTGTTCAGAACGCTGAAGAATATTCTCAGCCACGGAGAACTGGTATGCACCCTCCACCAGACACAGGGTACCCAGTGCTCTGGCCAAGAGAAGGTTCCCACGGGGAATCCTGAGGAGATCAGTCAGTGAGTGAGCTGCCAAGTGGCCCTGGGTTAAGTGTGTTCTGCAAATCATGTTGTTTTCTGTGGCTGCTCTTTCCACCTTTTACCTTGTGTTCTAAAGGAGCAGTTTTGATGCAGGATGGTTGACCAAAGGTTTGTAAATTTGCCTTAAGAAACAAAAGAAGAATATGGTGCTGGGCATTACAATGTGAGTTATACAGCTCAAAGTGCAGTCAAGGAAACAGGTAATAAAGATGAGCAGAACATTAGGCAATGGTAGAAAGCCCTGGGCATTATGAAGGGCCTTGTAAGTATCACTGGAACCTGAAAATATTGACTCACCATTAGGTATATATAGCTAGAGGCACATCTCGGCGTCACGGGTTTTGAAGAGCCTGTAGGGATTGCCAGTGTGCATAACTGCATCTCTGTAAGGACTTGACTGTGAGAGGTTAGGAGGCTGCCTGGCTCAGCCTCCTAACTAGCTGTGTGACCTTGGGTACATTATTTAAGCACTCCCTGCCTCAGTTTCCCCATTTGTCAAATAGGTGTTATAATTGAACCCCTACCTCAAAGGATTGTTGTGGGATTAAATAAGTTAGTATATTGGAAACAGTTAGAGCTGGGCTTGGCACATTGGTAAATGGTGATAAATAGTATTGCCTGTGTTCGAATGATGCCCTAATAATAGGGTGCCCTAATAGGGTGACTAGGACATGTCCCCTGGGCTGTAAAGGAGGACTGTCACAAATGCTGCTTTAGGGAGCTGCAGTATCCACTGTGGGCCTCGTCAAACTGTTTGAAATATTCAGATTTGTTCCTTGCGCCTTCTTGCCTCCAGGACAATAAAAAGGGTAGAAAAATTCTCACTCTCCAGGTTTTCTATTTCTAAAAATCATTTAATTTGTATTCTTCATAATTGTACTACCTTTTATTTCAATGCACAGTCAAAACATATTAAAGTTCTCATTTAGTTACTGATCACATTATGCTTTTTTATATTATGTAGTCAAGTACCTTCCTTTCTTCAATAGGTGTCCAAATTATACTATGGAGACAGTTCCATGAAAATTCTGTGGACTATATATTTATTTAGAGAGAATGGAACTTCATAAGTTGAGGTTTGTGTTTGGGGGCCTGTAAATACCTATGGCCCTCACTAACATTTTTTTTGATCTTGAAATAATAGCAAACAGTAGATAGACCTGAACTCAAACCCCAGTCATGACATGCTAACTTGTACTGAGTCCCACTTTCTTACATTATAAATGGGAATTATAAAACTCACCTTGCAGTGTCATCGTAAGGGTTAAACATATTTCCTAACAGTGGTATGCAGTGGAATTCAATGAAAAGTAGCTTTAAAAACATCAGTATAATCCTGGATAAAAATCAGTTTTACTGAGGTTTAAGTGAGGACATTAACATATATATGATTTAGAGTTTATGGCTGTTTATAGTTTTAAAAATGTAAACTTGTAGGTTATAATTCTGTTTATAAGTTTGTAAAATAAAAATTTAATGAAACCTACCCAATGTATCCTTAAACCCAGAGTTTAAAACAGTAAGCTGCCCAGGCAGACATGTTGTATGTTCTCACAGAAGAGGAGCTGGGATAAAAATGCTTCTCACCCTGTTAACAAGGTGGGCCAGCACGGCTGGGAGGGAGGTGGTCCCTGGATGCACCTGTAGTCAATACAGGTTAAAACTGCTGTGAAGAAGAATTTCTATAAAGATGGATGCTTTAGTGGTTTCCAACTTTAGAGTTGAAAAAGAAAAAAGTTATTCTTGAGGTTACCCTAAAACAGTGATGGCGAACCTATGACACGCGTGTCAGAGGTGACACGCGAACTCATTTTTTTTGGTTGATTTTTCTTTGTTAAATGGCATTTAAATATATAAAATAAATATCAAAAATATAAATCTTTGTTTTACTGTGGTTGCAAAGATCAAAAAATTTCTATATGTGACACGGCACCAGAATTAAGTTAGGATTTTTCAAAATGCTGACACACCGAGCTCAAAAGGTTCGCCATCACTGCCCTAAAAAGTACCCATCTGTTTAGATTCTTTGGGTCTTTTACTTACTTTGTGTTGTGTCTTTAATCAAATAGTTGAAGACCAGCCTCGAATGTGTTTGGAACAGTTTGAATCTTTGAACTGGATTGTTTTTACTGTAATGAACAGTTGAAATTCTTTAATTTTTTCCCTTTCTCTGCCTTTAAGCTTTAAAACAAAAAACAACTAAAATCTCTTATCCAGAAATGTAGAAGGCTTTTGATGTTCTCTGTGATAAGAATAATCGATTTTTAGCAATTGCGTGCTCCATGTGTTCAAGATTTAGCATATTGGGTTTCAGCGGGAATGCTTTAATTTCTGTAATTATTGGTAACAAGTTTACATAGACTCAGAGGATTACATGTGCTTTCATTATATGGTCAAAAGGTTTTGGAGGTATGTAGTCTGGAAGGGGAATATAACTAGTTAAAAATGAAATATAAGTCCATTTCTATCCTGGAATGAGATAACTTCAGGGCTTACTGTAATTTGAGGATTTCTTCAGTTAAACATCTTTAAAAACACAGGTTATTGTAAATCTTGGGGCCGTGCTTTTGCTTGGCTATTGAAGATTTTTTTTCAGAGAGAAGGGGTCTCATGTAATATTAAGGCTCATTCGGGTTTAAGGAAATAGCTGGGACACTGGCACAGTTAGCAGAGTGGCTGACAGGGTTCTGTGTTGTCATGTACTTCAGAAGATCCATAGTTACCATGTGGCCAGCAAACTCCTCTCTGAGTTGTTGATTTTGGTAGGGTAGTTATGGAACAACAATGAATGTGCCTCTCTGATCAGTAAATTATAAAAGTCATATGCCTGTGGAAAACTTTAAGTATCTATTAGTTGTGCTGTACTTTTGAGTAACCTCAAGAGGCCCAGGGTAAATGGCATAATCTAATCTACAGTATCAGAAATATCCTTTATCATTAGGAATGACATTTAAGATAATGAAACTTTTCTTTATTATGTAAATAATTCTTTATTGATGAAGCTATTCTTTCCCAGCTCCTCTCTTTTCTTCTGGCACTATGTTGGGGTAAAATTGTTGAGAGAGAGAGAGAGAGAGAGAGAGAGAGAGAGAGAGGGAAGAGCGAGAGAGAGAAAGGTAGAATTATTCAGTTTTCATTAAACCAAATTTGAGATTCAGTGACATATTTAGCTTTTAGGTGTTTTCTGTAATTGTGCCTGAGCCTATGGTGGAAATTGAGCCATAACCAAACCATTCCTGCCTTCTGTTGCATGGAAAGCTATGAAATGTTTCCCATTTGCTCTTTATAGGTGAGTTCTTGCCAATGGAATGGGAGTGAAGAGAAGAGTGCCATGCTTAGGCATGGACAGCTCTCCGTATTCTGTTTTCCTTTTGACTGGAATAGAGCAGAATAACTTGGGATTCAAGTGTTGTAGGTGACAGAGCTACAAGGTAGCAGGAACCTGGGTCCCTGGAAGGCTACTTGGAAGAGAGTCACCCAAGCAACAATAACTACATTGGGGTTATTACATGAGCAAAAATGAGCTTTTATTGTATTACACCATCCAGCTTTCAGTGTTTCTCTATTGCAGTAGCCAGGTTACCCCTCTACCTCCTCTCACTTTATCACTCAGTTTAAGGCACTGGAGCAGCTCTCTTCATTTCACATCCATGTCTAGGCAGGGGGCTATAGCCCTCATTGGTTGTTTCTAACATACTTGCTGTATTCTTCACTGATCTATCATTTTTTTGTTTCTTTCCCATTCACTTCATTTTCATTTCTGTCTCTTATCTGAGGTTATACACCTGAAACTAATGTAATATTGTATGTCAACTGTAATTGAAAAATAACAAAATATTTAAAAAACAAATAAATGAACAAATTTGCAAGCCTTATTTTCACATACATTTAATTAATAAGAAAACCAGCCGAAGATCTGCCTGACCACTCAATCTAAATAACTCCCTAGGCATATCTGAAACTAATATAATATTGTACATCAACTAATTAAAAAATAAAAAAAATTAAAAAATAATAAGACAGTTCTCTGGGGACTTGGTTTCATTCTACTGTTTTAAATTCTCTGTATAGCAATCATCATTATCTGATATTTTCTTGTTTATTGTGTTTTCTTAGCAGAAAACTCTAAACTTTAGAGTAGGGATTTGCTTATTTCACTGCTGCATTTGTCATTCTCAGAACACTGTATAGAAGTGCTCTAATAGGGACTTAATAAATGTTTGATGAATAGGAAGCAATTTTTTTTTGTTTGTTTACAAAAAGTTCTTTTCTTTTCTTTTAACTTTTTTAGTCCTTTCTGTGCATAAGATGCTGTCGAGGTCCCATGGGACCTAGAGATTGCCAGATATTTGAGAGACATTTGGGATGAAATAATTCATTAACACCTTGACTATTATAAAAAGGATAGTTTACAAATAAAAAAATAAAAAGAATTACTAACACTTACTGAACTCTTACTTTATACCAGGTACAGGTATTTATTATCTCATTTGACCCTCACTGAAATATAAGAAAGAGTATTAATTCTTAATCCCATTTTACAGATGAGGAAAGGAAATTAAGTCACAGAGAAATGAAGGTCTTTCTGGAGTGAATGAATGAGTGAAGAATGGGGAGACTTAAGGGCTGGGTCTGGCCATCTGGGGCACTGTGGGCCACTCCCTCACTTGTTTGTGTCTCTGAGGGTTGCGAGACTCAAATAGGATATCAGAAGTGCCTTGCAAACAGTGAAGTGTTAAGGAAATGGATGGTATTATTCCTTTTTTAAATTTTATTTTTATTACAGTTAGCATTCAGCACTTTTTTGGTATTAGTTTCAGGTATACAGCACAGTGGATAGACATTCATATAGGTTACAAAGTGTTTCCTCCGATAATTCAAGTGCCCACCTGGCACCATAGAGTGTTACTATAGTATTGTTAACTATATTCTTTATGCTTATTTTGTGATTACAATGGGAGGTATTATTATTCTTAACAAGATTAATGGCATGCTCAGGCTTTGGGGATTGTTCCCTGTGTTTGTTGTTACCAATGTTGTTCTTGTACTTCGGGCTTTGTGTTGAATTAGGACAAGGGGAGTGACTCCAATCGATTTTTGGTTGAATGGTAATGCCGGTGAAGCCAGCACTGGCAGCTCTGTATAAAGGTCCTGTTTTTTGCTGTCTGAGAGCCCCATCCAATTGACTTGAAGATTCAGAGTCCTAAGTAAGGGGCAGAAAAGGACAAGGTCAGAAAGTTGGGATCCTGCATTCTAAAGCCATTGCCGACTCTGAAGTTGGAGTGAGAATGAGAAAGGAATTGAGGGTGCCCTCCCCTCATCCCTACATTGTTATATATAGCATAGGAAAGATGGACTTACCAGATGGGGGTGTGACGATTAGTTGGATGTGAGTAGTTTGAAAAACAAAACACACCTTCTCCCCTTTATGATGTGTCCCAGAGAGACACATTCCATAGTGCTTCTTTTGCCTTAGTTCTTGATTTTGATCAGATGAAATGTTCTTTGTCAGCTTCAATGTTCAGCTCATTTTCCTCCCCATGCTCCTCCTTTTTATAAAAGTGTTTCCAGATTGAGGTTCCTGGTAGCATGAATATCTCTCTTCTGCTTATTTTCATTTATCTATTTATTTTCCATCATTTTTCCCTTTTCCTGATTCAATTAAATTCCACATTGCTTTGTTTTTTTTTCAGCTCTTTCTCCTCTTGTCATTGTCATCACTCCCTGGCCCACCGCTGCTGCTTTCTCTTTCCCGCCCCACCGAGTCCTCATCCTCCTGTCTTTGTCTTTCTTTCCATGCCCTCTTTGGAGCTGGGCTGCACTGAGCTCTCCGTGGCCTTTCTTCATGGCCCTGCCTCTCTTGTTTCTTTGGCTTCATTGGTGACCATGCTGTGTCTGAGCTGGCTGTTACCTGCTTGTGCAGATTCGAGAAGGAAACGAGTGCAGGGAAGAGTAGCAGGCCCTGAGATGCTCTGTAGTTTGACAAAGGCGATGGGAGTCGAGGTAGAGAAGAGACAAGAGAGTGGAGGACTATGGGTGTTGTGGGGGTGGGTGTTGGGGAACTATCTGATTTGTTTCCATAAAGGTTCTTTCTAGTCCCTGCAGGAGGAGTAGGGGCTCACTGCATTGGGGGTGGGGTTGGGGGGGGGAAACTCAGAGGCTACTGGATGGAGGGTAAAGACCCAGTTCTGGCCCTAGGTCTACTGTGTGATGGGACCCAGAACAGGTTACCTTCAGTTTCTACGCTGTCAGGGAAAGATTTTGTAAAGGTTTTGATCTAGATGCGCTCTATGCCTTCTTTTAGCTCTATATTTTATAAATTTCTGAATCTATGCTTCTCTTAGTGAGGATTCCATGATTCTTTTATTTTGCATGGGGCATTGCTTGGCAAAATCTTCAGTGCTCTTACGAGTGGCCTGCTGTGTGTGTGCACATGTGTATGAGTGTGTGTGTATGTGCCTCTGTGTGATGGGGATAGAGGGTGAAGGGGGTGGTTCTGGCACAGATGCTGGTCAGATAGATGGGAGGGTCAAAGGGCCAATACTCTTCCCCCTGCTCAAAGTTGTTTGTCAGAAGAGCTGCAACCTCTGACCCCCCCAGGGGGCCCTTCCTCCTCAAGGGATTACCTTCTTTTGTACCTTCATAAGAGAGACAGCCTGTGCAATACAGCGTGGTCTACCCTGAAGTAAGAATGCAGACAGTTGTGTCACTGTACTTTGCCCAGGAGAGGTCAATTCACAGAAACCTAGGGCTCTTGTATTCCTGGCAGTCTTGGTGTTGGTTTGGCACGTTCAGTGCTGTTCGCTGATCCGCACTGATCTTCAAATAACTCTTGGTTTGACATACATCCTAGACTTCAGGTGTTAAGTAATAATCTTGTACAATTACTATCTGCATAGGTTCAACCTAAGTTTGAAATTATGTCTTTACTATGTTGCAAATATAAAGCTTATTTGAAATACAAAATGCAAATATAAAACTTGTTTGAAATCTGAAATATAAAATGAGCTAATAGAATTTTATCTTCCAATATAAACTAGCATTGGGGCCTTAGAGACCCTAAGCAGATAGTGCTTCAACTTTTTTTTTGAAGTACATACAAATCTTCTTTCCAAACAAAGTATCATGGAGAGCTTTAATATATAAACTTGATAAAAACTTTATTATAAATATATTCTCTAAGTTTAACTTTATTATATTAATTAATTAATGTGCTGAGAGCAATGAGTTAGCCTGGCAGTTCAGGTCTTCTCCAGTGTATAAAATATTAAAAAAAATTTAAATATATTTTTATTGAGAGAGAGGAAGGGAGAGGGATAGAGAGAAACATCGTTGCGAGAGGAACATCATCAATCAGCTGCCATCTGCACACCCCGTACTGGGGATAAAGCCCACAACCCGGGCATGTGCCCTGACCTGGAATCGAACCGGCGACCTCTTGGTTCCTGGGTCGATGCTCAACCACTGAGCCACTCCTGCTGGCCCGTCAGTGTATAAAAATTTGGTAAATAGTAAATTTAAGTAAATGCACTATTTTTAGGTTAAAAGTAATCAAAAACATATTTTTCAAAATGAAATTTAAATGGGATATTAGAATGCCTAACATTCTTCCTTTAGGACCTAGGGTTTCCCTGATCTCAGTTTGAAAACCACTAATGCTGATAATTGAAATAAACTGAACATTAATCTAAGGAGCTAGGAAGGAAACCAAAGCAAAAGAATGAGGGAGAAATTAATTTGAAAACAAAACAAAACACAAAACACTTATCAAGAGCCACCCATTTATTTATTTTTTCATATGGAAGCTACTGATGTAGAATTATATACCAGGCATCATAGGTTCTAGCCTTTCAAGGCTAGAGATTTAGTCCTATTCTTTCTTAGAACAAACAAACAAGCAAAGCAAAAACAAACCACCATTTCCTGGTAGCGCTTATTCCTCCTGAGCTGCAGCAATTCTTGTCATCCTTGGACATCTCTGATCCGTACAAGGCTCTCGCTGTGGACCTGAACTGTGTCCTGTCCTTCCCCCCATTGTTTTGGGCTTTCCCCTTGGGACCTGCAGAACATGTCTAATCCCTTGTCCGCATGACAGACCCTCACATATTTGCAACCGTGACCGTTTACGCAGGAGTCTTTTCTTCTTTGGCAAAACAGCCCCAGTTCCTTCAATTGTTCCTCATGTGACAGCATGGTTTTTGAGTCCCTACGGCATCCTTGTCATTTTCCTCTGAACGTGTTGTCAGTTTAGTCTGTATTTACATTAAAGTACTCCGTGGCTGAGATGTGTCTGATAGGTATGGAAGAGAGCCGTCCATACTCATTCTTCATGGAGTCACTAGGTTTTCATCAGTGTATGTTTGGGCAGAATTAGCATTTTAGTCCCAGTGATGACTCATGCTTAGCTGATTTTTGACTAAAATCCCAACTGGTGTCCAACTATTAACTGCAGTTTGCTTCCTTCTTTTATTTTTGCATTTGATTATTTTGAAACCAAGTGCAGGACCTTTATTCCTCAAGAAATATTGGGATACTGTAAGGGTAGAGATTGCAATTTAAGTATTCTTATACCCAAACCAATATATTTCCTCTTATGATTTGCTTAAAATGTCAGATACTTGTTTTTAATTTCTAGGAGTCCTATGTTTTTATGGAATCTGTGAGTGAGTGATTTAAAAAGGAAGCAAGCTAAGGAGCTCTTCAAAGCCTGCTTCTGGTCTCGTGAGGAATCTGGAGTCATTTACTGACCTCTGCCATGAATTGTGTTTTGCTCAATTTAGCTGTGTTACAGAACAAAGGCTATTTCAGTTCTGTGCGGTGAATCATTCCATCAAGTGTGAAAGTCATCAAGAATATTTGTGTTTGTTTAACTGAGTTTGATGTAGAGTTTTGAATGATGGATACCTTTTAAAATAAATATTACTGTGCATGTTTAATTTATGGTAATTATTCCTTTTTATTAGCAATCGTGTTGATTGTGTGTCCTTGACAGTTTTTGTCTGTCTGTTCTATCAGCTATTGCGAGAGGCAAGCTAAAGTCTCCCATTGTGATCATGGATTTGTCTATTTCTTCTTTTGGATTTGTTCATACTTCCTTTATATTTTGAAGCATACAGATTTAATACTATGATAGAATCCTGTTCAATTGACACTTCTTATGATGAAAAGTTCCTTTAGCTTTCATAATATGTCTTGCTTTAAAAACTACTCTGGCTGATATTATTTTGGCTATACTAGCTTTGTTTTGGTTAGTGTAGCTTAGTATATGTTTTTACTTTTAAGCTTTCTGTGTTATTTTTTTAAGTGTCTCTCTTGTAAGCAGCATATAGGTATTGTTACTGTTTTCTAGTTTTAAAAAAATGACATAATGACTGTCTTGGTGTTGTATTGGAATCAGTTAGTTCATTTACATTTACTATAATTGCTAATATAGTTGGACTTAATAGAACTCTCTATTTGACATACGTTTTCTGTTATTTATTTCTTCTGTCTTGTATTTTTGATTAAATATTTTCTATTTAATTTTTTCTCTCTGTAACCTGTTAATTATACATTCATTTTACTATTCTATCAGTGGTTACTCTCAGCTTAAAATATGTATATTTGATATATTATAAATAGAAAACACTTTTCCAAAACTGTTAGATACTTTAATTCCATCTCCCTTTTATATCATTATTGGCCGACATTGTAGTTCTACAAATATTTTTAACTTCTGACATTACAATTATCATTTGTACATTAGATATTAATTATATTCACATATTTATCCATTTTACTGTTCCTCATTTCCTCTTGCATTTCCATGTTTCTGTTGGAGATAATTTTACTTGTGCTTAAGTAAATGCCCTTTAGTATTTTAGTGCTGGCCTGCTGATAATGAATTCCCTCAGCATTTGTCTTAAATATTTTAATTTCATCTTCATTTTTAAGAATATTTTTGTTAGTAATGGAATTTTAGGTCATCAATTATTTTCTTTCTGGCTTCTATAACTTCTCTGGTTCTCCACTTTCTGGAGTTTTATTATATTTATCCTCATTTCCATAGTTCTCTTTAAGAATGACTTTTTAATTTTTCTGTCTTTATTTTCTAGTTGTTATCAGCAAACATATTGACCTAATGTGCTTTATTTCATCTTGTTAGGAAATGGAAGCCATTCCTACCCCAAGGGCTATTTCTAAAGAAATGTCTTAAGTCTTCTAGGTCATTTTAGTTTACCTTCCTTAAAAAAAAAAGACATTCTGTTATTTCTTCCTGGATCTAAACAATTCCAGGTCCTGAGCGGGGACTGTTATTGATGGATGGAAAAACACTGAGAATGTGCACCTCAGTGTCAAGGTCAAGGACCACTTTCATCTTCAGTGCCATTGGAGACGAGCAGGAGAGTTGGATGAAATAGTGTCAGGTGGCAAAAACATTTAATTTCTTTTTGGTTCTTTTGAGAAGAAATTCGTAGATGTTGTAGCACTTCATGCGGAAAGCTTGGTCTTTGAGAATTACTGATAAATTTTGCAAGTAGCATTTCTTAGGGGGCTGCTTGATGGTAAAACAATGCTGGTGTAATTTACTGGATGTTCTTTGTTTGAGCTTATATTGAGGTATATTTAGTATGATTATACTCAGTTCAGCTTTTCTTGTTTACATTTGTCATTCCTGTTTCCATGTTACCTGGCCTTCAGAGGTTTTGCAGGAGTATCTGAGTGCTTCTTATTTGGGCATGAGAAGGGAGGGAGGTGGTACACCTTCACTCTTCAGAGGGGAAAGGGAATAACCCTGATGCTGATCTCACTTGGTTCACTTGGGAAAGTGGAAATTTTGATCTGCCTCAGGCAAAGGTGAATAAGAGAGGGAAGACCAGAATCCTATAAGTAGAAATTTAATCAGGCCACTAACAAGGATGGCACCATTTAGTAATAGACTTTTATAAAAGTGGGCAATAAATTTCAGTAGCAATAGAAAATATGAATAAAATCAATGAGGATTGTTTATTATCTGTTAATTTAGGAAATACTAAAAAAGACAGTTTTGGCAAGACTGGGATGAAAATGATACGCTTGCCCAATACAGGTAGTGATGAAAGTTGATGTAACATTTTTGGAAATCAGTTTTGCAATTTGTGACAATTTTTCACATTCTTGGACCATTTCTAGAATTTCATTCTAAAAAGTGATTTAAAGCATAGAAAAAAACGTACATGAAAATGTTTATTATAGTATTTTTTTTGTAATATTAGGCTACAAATACCCTTAATGTACAATAGGGTACATTATTAAATCACAGAGCTTCAAATACTCGATGGAATGCAATTAAAAATAGTGCCAAAGATTGTAACAACATGGAAAAATATTTTTCACAGAAGAGAGCAAAGCACAACCATATGTGATGTGTATTTATGCCATGAGTATAGCTATGTAATTTTTAGCTGTGCATTGAACAAAGACTGGAAGGAAAGAGGAAGAATGAAAAACTGTTGATACATTAGGGTGGTGTCCATATAGATGAAATGTAGGTATCTTTAATTGCTATCATTTTGTGCAATAATGAAAAATGTTAGATAGTCTTCTAATTTTATGTGCTTATGAATTATGTGCAATATTGCATTAATTGGGAATTTAACTCCTTGATATGAAGAATGTTTTTTTCCTAATGGAGAGCTATTGTTTCAAAACTATTTATTGAGTAGAACATTCTTTCCCCACTGATTTGAAATGCCACCTTTATTACATAATTTCCATACATCTGTTTCTGGACTCTGTACCTAGTGGTCTCTCTGTGTGCCACCATTGCACTGTTTAAATTTCCATGGTTTCATTGTATGTTTTGAGAGGTAAGTTCTGATCTCCAGGCTCCTCCTGCCCCCTCCCTCAGCTCAAACATCATTCTTTCTTAAAACATTTGTTTCAAGTCTTGTATATTTATTTTTCCAGATGAACTTTAGAATAAGCTTGTTGAGTTTCATTTGAAAAATTCACTTTGGGTTTTGATTAGAGTACATTAAATTTATAGATAAATTTGGGGAGATAATTTTGCCTCTTATTGTTTCCAGAAGTTTCAGTGTAATAGCCGAGTGTTTTTGTATTTGGGATACAGTGAATTGACAGAGAGGTGATAACACATCTCTGTTATTTCTGGGCAGAAGCAGAGTGATTCTGGTATTGATGCCAACAAATTCACTTAGCAAAGTTTACAGTTTTCAATTGCTTAAAACACAGCATGTGATTGAATCCAGATGGAGACATGATGGAGGCACACTGGAATTCTGTACACTCCAATTTATCTTTGCCAGTAATAAAATTAGTGGCCCTTTAAGTAAAGTGGCATATTTTCAGTGGCCACAGTGATGAGAAAGACCCCAATCGTAGTGAAAAATTGTCACCTGTGGCTGATTATGTTGTACCTTGGTCCTCAGCACAATTTGAGAAGCCCATTCCTCCTGCTGAACTCCTTTGGAGCGATATTTAAACCTTTGAACTTTATCTAACTTTTCTGAATGAAAATGTTCTTTCATAGTCACATTTTTAAAAAATTTAAATTCTTTATTGTTGAAAAAGTATTACATAGATCTCCTTTTTCCCCTCATTGACCTCTCCCCGGCCACATCCACCCCCCAGCACATGCCCTCATGCCCCTACTGTCTGTGTCCATTGGTTTTGCTTATATGCATGTGTACAAGTCCTTTGGTTGATCTCTTACCCCCACCCTCCCACCACTCCCTGACTTCCCTCTGAGGTTTGGCAGTCTGCTTGATGCTTCTGTGTCTCTGGATCTATTTTTGTTCATTATATTCCACAAGTGAGTGAGGTCATGTGATATTTATCTTTCTCTGACTGGCTTATTTCGCTTAGCATAATGCCCTCCAGATCCACCCATGCTGTTGCGATTGGTAAGAGTTCTTTCTTTTTTACAGCAGCATAGTATTCCATTGTGTAGATGTATCCCAGTTTTTTAATCCACTCATCTGCTGATGGGCACTTAGGCTGTTTCCAAATCTTAGCTATTGTAAACTGTGCTGCTATGAACATAGGGGTGCATATGTCCTTTTTGATTGGTGTTTATGATTTCTTGGGATATATTCCTAGAAGTGGGATTACTGGGTCAAATGGGAGTTCCATTTTTAGTTTTTTGAGGAAACTCCATACTGTTTTCCACAGTGGTTGCACCAGTCTGCATTCCCACCAGCAGTGTATGAGGGTTCCTTTTTCTCCGCATCCTAGTACTTGTCATTTGTTGATTTGTTGATGATTGCCATTTTGACAGGTGTGAGATGGTACTGCATTGCTGGTTTGATTTGCATCTCTTGGATGACTAGTGACTTTGAGCATTTTTTCATATGTCTCTTGGTCTTCTGTATGTCCTTTTCGAAAGTGTCTATTTAGTTCCTTTGCCCATTTTTTTGATTGGATCGTTTATCTTCCTTTTGTTAAGTTGTATGAATTCACATTTTCTTTCCTGTCTTCCTCTTTCTCTCTTGCCATCTCCACGCCCCCCTCCCTTCCCTTTCTTCTCTCTCATTGGGTCTCTCTCTGTTGGTTTTTTTTTATCACACCCTTTTCTCCTTCTCTTGTAATTATACTGTGTCTTTCTGATCTCTTTATGATTAGCAAATCATAAACTCCTTTTATGCTGAATATTATTCTTAATGCCAGGACTTCTGGACATCTCTCTTTAATGGACAGGTGTAGTTTCTGACCTGACTGTTGTTTATCTTCTTTTATCAATGTAAATCATGGTATGGTCTTGAAAAGGAGGCATAACTGAATTGTAAAACTACTGTCTTGGATCACATTGAAAAGGGTTGTAGTTAAGCTCTTTCATAAGTTGCAGTTCTTGTTCACCCAATCAGATAAAATAGTAATGTGATCATTGTTTTGAATAGATATAGACTAGATATCCTGTGATCTGTGAAAAACTTTGATCTATTTACACAATATGTTTTCTATTAAAAAAAATCAACAGGTTGGGCCAGATTCTGTCTGTGAGTAATTAACAGCCCCTTTAGCAACCAGGAGCATGACTAAAGCAAGCTGTTCTTCCTTTTTTAGGAAATGGAATTTCATCTAAGTTTCCTCTCTCAGTCATGTCAGACTGTTGTTATTGTTTTTCTTGCTTTTCAGAACCCCTTCCTGAACTTTTTTTGAAGCTATTGTATGGTAGATTTTTCTTGGCATGTTACTTTCTATTGATTATGTTTGTGCGCGTGTGTGCGAGCTCACACGCAGAGACAGGACCATTCAAATTTGGGAACCGGTGACTTGTTTTAGAACTTCACAATTTGTGTTTATACCAATTCAAAATTTAAGATAATGTTTCATGTGTGGCATGGATTTCAAACTACTAGAAAAACATAGCCTTTTTATTTTTAACATTTTAGAAGAGCTGACCATGTGGTTACTGGAAAGAGGAGCTCCAGTCTGATTTTGGTTTTGATACTGATCGGCCTGACTCTTGAGAGCCTAGGGAATAACATGCTAATATCCATCAAAGGCAAACAGCTGTGAAAGAGACTGCATAGCCTTTCTCTGTTCCCTTTCCTCGCATCCCAGGGTGAGGCGTGCTGGGAGGTGGGTTTGTTTTTGTTGGGCCAGCACACAGAAGCCCAGATGCTCCTCCCAGAGGCCTCCAAAGAGGGCAACCCTTCCCACCTCCTGGTCTCCATTTCCCGGCCACTCCCACAGGCTGGGCGGAATGCACCCTCTCCCTGGAGGTCCCCTTTGTATTACCCATTTTATGTTTGAGGGGAGGGAGTGTCCGGAATCCTCCAAAGTCCCAAGATCAACTGGCAGGCTCCTCCATCGCTGGTGCTCTCTTGAAAGCACTGCTGATGTAGCCCCTCCTCA
Source organism: Myotis lucifugus (assembly GCF_000147115.1). Taxonomy (NCBI): domain Eukaryota; kingdom Metazoa; phylum Chordata; class Mammalia; order Chiroptera; family Vespertilionidae; genus Myotis; species Myotis lucifugus. Next base: position 39,966,768 of record NW_005871048.1, on the reverse strand, counting down.
CAGCCCCTCCACCCCCCACCATGGTCCTGTTGGAGAGCACCAGCCTGCTGTGCCCGCTCCCTCCTCACTCCTTCCTTCCTCAGAGTGTGCTCTGGTGGCTCAGGGAGGGGGGGGGCAGCACCTGTCCTTGGGACCAGGGCTCTGTTCCAAACAGAAGCTCTCAAGAGAAAGCGTGAGGCCAGGCCAGATGAGAGACAGTACTTAGAAATCCCTCAGAGAGGACAAAAAGCTACTGGAAAAGGCACACGAGTGTGGGAGCATGTGGCTCTCTTTATTTGGCAACGTGTGTGCAAATATTTAAGGTTCTCACAAGAGATGCTGATGTATGTAGTCCAGGGTAAGGCCATAGCTAAAGATTAATCATTTTGAATCTTTATGCCAGGGTGGTATCTCAGGTAGAGGAAAAAATGAATACAAGCAATGATGCTCATCAGGTAGGAATTCAAACAGAGTAAAAGACAAAGTACCACGTTTTCACATCCGCTAAGTGAAAAAGAAAAAAAAACCTTCACTACACTCTAAACTTCTTCAGCTTTCAAAACAGAACAAACCAGCCCTGACACTCATATTTCAGTATATCAGCAAGCACCCAAACGTTGCTGTTGGAAAGCCGGATTCGTACTATTTGAGCGCTCTCACGAGAAGTGAACGTGACAAACCGCCCCGGGTGGACGCGGATGCTTTTTGTGTGGTTTCTTGGAGCCAGGATGAGGAAGTGTGATGATGCCCCACCTTGTTCGTTTTTCAGGGGCAGATGACGGTGTGTGCGAAGTTCGACAAAAATGTCTATCTTCCTAAAGATGCCGAGTTTTACTTTATTTATAACGGATCTCATCAGAGACACGTGGTGATTGCCGAGCGTACGGAGGACAACGTTCTCCAGTCCAGCATTCCAGGTGAGGTGTCTTCTTTACCGAGCAGTTGGGAAATCTGTCTGTGAGCATCTTCCCACCGGGGACAGAGGCTGGGAAGAAAGCCAGGAAGAGAAAGTCAACGGTGCTTCCCAGGGATGAGTGGGTGAGAATGCGTGTGTCTGTGGGTGATAGGAGGAGGGCTCATGCCGGGTTAGCTCACGTTCCAGGTTCTTCCAGCTGTGTCTGCAGCTCTCTGAGCAGCCTAGCCTTCCATCAGCTCTCAAGGCTGGGTGTGCTTTGGTGCAGTCCAGTGGAGGTGACACTGTGTCTCGGGATCACCTCCTGTAGTCCCAGGTCCCATTGCCAGGGATGGCTCAGGCAGACGGACATTGAATCTGTCTTCATTTTCCCTCCTCATTCCCTGTGGCTAGTCTGCCAGTCCAGGGTCTGCCTCCCCCTGCTTGCTCGGTTTGGTGGCTGGGGTTCCTCACCTGGCACCCTGTCCATCCAGACACTTCCTTGCTGGATCTCAGGCTCCAGAACTTTCTCTTCCCACCACCCAACGGGTCATATTCTGAAACCTGTAATTCTACCACATTTCTTCTTCAATCACCATGGTGACAGATGACAAATTACTGTGTTGTGTTAATGTGTTATCATGAGCTAATAGCCCCTTTCAAATACAATTGTTTTGTGTTTTCACTGGGGTGTGGGTTGTACATTGGGATGTCAAGCTCTAGCCTAAAGGTGTAATTGGACATTGCCTGAAGGAAGGGAGGGTTTTGTTGTTTCTGTTTGTCGATTGGTAAGTTTTATTTAACTGTGGGTCTTTGAGTTACTCTTAAATCATATCATATAGGGAACCGTGAAACATCAAATTTTCTTATAGGTAAGATTAGCCTCATTTTAGAGAAAAACATGTTTCTAAGTGCTTCTGCAGGGTGTCTATTACTTGCCAAAAGAAGGTAGACAGTAAACATGTGAATGCAGGCGTAGTAAGAACTGTAGAGATGTACAAAGACCTTTCAGCTACCTGGGCTTGAATCCATCTGTTGTTCTGTGGCCACTTTTAAGTACTTCTCCCTCTGGTTCAACAACTCCCATCTTTACAATAAAAACAAAAAGTCAAACCTCATTAATGATAGTCACTCTGACTGCGCGTCTCTCTTGCCTTTGTCCTTTTGCTTTGTCTTTCTTGCCTTGAGCTTCCTTCCCCCTCTTTTCTTGGTTTACTTTTGAATGAAGACTTTTATAGAGAAAGAATAAAAATAACTAAAGTGCCACTTCTAATCTCAACACTTTTGTTTTGTCTTTTCCTTTACTTGCATTTAAGGGCGAACCTCCTTCCCACTCCTTGCGTGTTAAAGAAAACCCTTTTTATTATATTGTGGCCTGCTTAGAAGTGAAGGTTTTTACCTTCATTAGGTGACAGTGCCTGTCTCTGAACCTTACATTTCCCTGGTTACAGCTTTACCAGGGTAACTGTTCAGAAGTATGTAGGACAGATTTCTGTGTGACATATTGGGCATGCGTGGGCTGCATTCTGTGCCGGCACATTAGACCATTTAAAAAAAGTCAATGTGAAAATGGCAGAAGTTCTTGCTTACTAACCTGGGACGCCCTTGTTCCTTGAGGCCTGGGCGCATTGCATTTGGGGAAAGGCTTTGGAGAGTAAGGCAGAGCAGGAATGACTTGCGTTCATTAGCCTTATGCTTGGGGACCAGTGGTGACTGAATGCTCACCTTCTGTCCAGCTAACCATAATTACAGAGATTTGGTGGTACTAATTCCTGGAAATTCTGCCAAATTTAGCATAAAAACAGAAGTTCACCAACCTTGGCAAGATGAAAGAAGAGATGTGTAAGGAGGAGGAACGGACAGCAGGATTAGGTGACCACCCACAACAGGAGTGTTAAGAACACCCGCAAGACAGAGAGGCCATTGTCAGAAGTGGGGGGGGGGCGAGGGCACTGAAAAAAAATATATAAATGTTTCTCTTGAGTCGTCATCACCCACCCCGACTCATATTCAGTGGAGCTCTGTGGAATGAGGGTGAACTTGGGTCACCATGTTGTGCTATTTCATAAAACTGTCATCTAAATAAGTACATAAAAATGTGTGACTCAGGAGGAAAAACAGGAGAGCAGAAAAGGGCAGAGACCTTTAAGATGACAAACTTGAATTCAGGGGGTGGGGTAGATGGAAAAGGCGAAGGTATGCCAAGTAACAGTGTCTGGTAATCTTCAGAGAATAGATACTGAAATGTTCAGAGTTCATAAAGGTTGGCTTTAAATCAGGCATCCCTGGAAGAAGATGGAGTTGGCTTTAATTTGGCCCCACAGGCTCAGCGACATTTAAAGATAACTGGCTGCGTTTCCTTTCTGCCTTGGTCTCCTGGAGCATGTGGTCTGTGTAGGCAGCGCGGTGAGGCAGGTGACAGCATCTCGCATAGACTCTGGGTGAACTGTTCACTGTCTTGTCGTCCAGGCCACGGGCTTCAGGAGACGGTGATGGTGTCTGTGTGCCTCTGCTCAGAAGGTTACTCCCCGGTGACCATGGGCTCCGGATCTGTGACCTACGTGGACAACATGGCCTGCAGGCTGGCCCGTCTGCTGGTCACCCAGGCCGATCGCCTCACTGCCAGTAGCCATCAGACCTTGCTGACCCCGTTTGCCCTGACGGTGGGAGCACTGCCTGCTTTGGACGAGGAACTCGTGCAGGCGCTGACCCATCTGGAGTTGCCTCTTGGGTGGACCGTCTTGGGACATTCTTCACTTAAAGGTGAGTTTTCACCAGAAAATGTGCACGTCTCCTCTCTGTGTCAAGTTCAGAATATGTCTTATAATTTATTGTCTGTTTTCCTGCGTGGGTTTTCCTACCCTTTTGTGACCCAAGCCTCGATCTGATGTGGCTGGTTTTCCTGAGGTCCTGAGCCACTCATCTCTGGGCTGGTTGATGCTACTCTGTTCCAGGAGGTGGAGAGCTTTGCCTCAGGAGGAAAGGGCTCTTCTTTGTGGAAGGCTTGTGAATCAGCTGCTCTGGGTTGTGGCTCCCCTTCCCTCAGCACGTTTGCTGGGAGAAGGGGATATTACTGCCTGTGTCCAAGTAGGTGGAGTCATGGGCAATGAAGAGCATGCAGCCAACTCTGTGGGACATTTAGGCGAAATGTGGCCATGAAGGAAATGTAACCATTGTGTTGACATCTTTAAAAATGTCAGTGTCCCTGCAGGCATTCACACTGTATTTGTACTAACTTCTGGAGTTACCTCTGGGTGCCTCCTGTTTACAAAAAGACTGAATAGACTGTAAATACCAACCATTTGGAATGTGTGTGAACAGAGATGATGGTGTATATAAGCCCATACTAGGCATGAGGCTAAATTGTTCAATAGATGCTTCTTATGTGAACAAATGACATATTTTTGTTGGAACTACAGAGATGTTGCTCTGTATTTTTTTGAACACGACATATACTATTGCTGCTTTTCTGTATTCTTCCCATGACTTTAGTTTTGTGGTTGGATAATGCTCTTTTCAAGAGTTTCTGCTTCCTGATAAAATCTGGAAATGGATTGAAAATGGCAGACTGTTACAGGTTGATTTAAATTTGATCATGAATAACATGAAATGCACTACAGTAGGTAAAGGGGTATGATTTTTGTAAGCAGAATTATACGGCCATAGCTACAATCAAAGAGGATCTCTGTTTCTCTTTGTTAATCAGGGTTTTACTAAAACTCTCCTGGACACTTAAGAATGTTTCTTATTTCTTAAGACCTCAAATGAGAGAAGTCACAAGCCCAGTTCAGCGTTAAGCATGTCTGACTCCTGTGTGCCCCACTGTATGGTAGCTGATGGATAGGTGTGCAGGCGTGGGCTCCCTGAGGGAGTGGGTGGTGTCTGTTCTTATGTTAACCCCAAGGACCTAGCAAAGGGCTTGGAAGATAGCAGGTGCTCAAGAAGTATTTGTTGGATGAATGAAGGTTGTATCCTTAGACCTTCAAGGAATTGCACAACCTATATATCACTGTTTTAATTCTCCTATATACATATGTAGGAGGAAAAAATGTTTTCTGGATAAGAAACTTTATTCATATTTATACATACATATGTATATTCATATATGAATCTGTTATATATACAGGGTGTCTGTCCCAAAAAATGTATACACACTTTGAATGAATATAAAGTCAGTGTTTATTAATATACAGTTCATTTTCAAATTTAAAAGAATCTACAGAAATGAATAATGTCTTCAAACTGATGACTGATCTGGTCCAGGCACCGCTGATAAGCGCAAAGCAGGGGAATCGCAGGCCTCAAGAATCATTCGTTCGGTTTTGTGTGCCCTCAGTTTGCCCACTATTGCCAGTTTTGTGCTTTAAACTTTATCTTTCATGTATCCCCATAAAAAAAATCTAGTGGCACTTTAGGATAAATTTTCTTTGTTCAAAACTTAGTCTGGCTTCACCCATTATTTCAAATCAGTTAAACCTGAAAAGGAGTGAAAATTAAGTGAGTTATCAGCTGTTAAAGTGTGTATACATTTTTGGAAACTGTGTGTGTGTGTGTGTGTGTGTGTGTGTGTGTATAAATTCACCATATATATATATATATATATATATATATATATATATATATATGTTTTCTGGCTAAGGATATTCATTTTCTTAAGTTTTGTGGCTTTTAAAGAAATCCTAACAATAACATTTGAGGGTGTTTTATTATTTGGAAGGCAGATGCATTTTGACAAAGAATTAAAGCTTTCATAATTTCTTGCTGGTTGCTATATGCAAGGCCATAGTAAAGATCCTCAAAACTCACAGAGGCAGATGCGGTGCAGTCCCACGGCTCCTTCCCTCGCCAGCAACTCCCTCAGCATAGCAGCGTGGAGTCTGCATTGGTTCAATATGCGCCTCTGGCAAACTGTTGAAAGTAAGGAACATATAAATGTGCATGAATAGCTTAAACTAAGAGTCTCCAAAATGGGATTTATGTTACATGTTATATTTATTTTTCATCCCCAAATCTATATATATAAAAGCCTAAGTAACTGAACAACCAGTCGACTGGTTGCTATGACATGCACTGACCACCAAGAAAGACGCTCAATGCAGGAGCTGCCCCCTGGTGGTCAGAGCGCTCCCCCAGTGGGAGTGCCCCTCAGCTGACCAAACCATCCCGGAGGCCCACCAGCCTGGCAGCAGCCACTCACTCCCTCAGTAGTCCTGCAAGTCCAATCTCTGGAGAATGGGCCAGGCTCCGAAGGACCGGTGCCGCCAGCACAATCCCGACAGCATCGCTGGCCTCCTGGAAGTTGGCCTCGGGCACTGCGGCTACTTCCCCTCCCTAGATGCTCCACAAGGAAGAAACGATATAAAAGTGGCTGCCAGGTGGCTCTCGACAACCGGCACTAATGTCAGCGGGGACAGATCTGGATCCTGGGCTGGCAAGGGCGCCCTCCCGGAGGGCCGATCGCATCCTGTCCCCCTCCCCCCCCTCCTCTGGAAGGGCTCCAGAAGCAGGGCTCATGGCTGGCGAATGCTGCTATGGTGGTGTGAGCCTCTCCCAATCAAGACTGACTGGATGCGAGCCTGCAGGGGGTGTGCAGCAGGGCCAGGATGAGCAGGAGTGGCAGGCAGCATTGAACTGCCAGTTTTGGGCCAATCCCCCAGGCCATGCCGAGGGACCCCACCCGTGCACAAATTTATGCATTGGGCCTCTAGTTTAGAAATAAATTAAGATTTCCTAATCTTTAATTTGTGAATTGGCAATAGTACATGAATGCAATTTTCTGAGCAGGGCTGTTGAAGGCAGGACACAGTGAACATCACTCATTCATAGAGTCGCCAGGAGTTGGAGCCAACTCAATAGCATGTTTTGTGCACAGCCTGTGTTAGAAGTGCATGTTTGGTCATTTTTGCTGTCAGAGACACTGGGCTACCCCCAGGTAGCTAAGGGTCATCTTATTACAATTTTCATTGCTGTTAGGATATGTATTCTTGTTTTCCAAGCCTCCATCTATCATGCCCTTTAGATTATCCATATCTTTATAATAGGCTGACTTATGCCACCAAGAGGCCCTTCCTGACATTTGTCATACTTATATAGAAATATGTATTTTTATGAGAGGAAAACTGGAGCAGTTCCTTTTTGTGGTGAGACATTGTATTCTATGGGAGAACAACTCTGGTGTCACAGCCATTAGAAAGCTGCTTTGGGGCCAGGTTCAAATTCTGACCCTGCTGCTTCCTGGCTGTGAGACCTCCTGGACAAGTTTTTTAGTTCCGATGCCACCAAGTTACACTTTCTAAAAAATGAGGCACAGTAGTACCCACTTCATTGGTTTGTTGTGATGGTTGAATTAGATAATTCTAATTAATGGTATAGCTATATGGTAAAGCCTCTAAAACAGTGGTCGGCAAACTGTGGCTTGCGAGCCACATGTGGCTCTGTGGCCCCTTGAGTGTGGCTCTTCCACAAAATACCACGTGCAGGCGTGCACATACAGTGCGATTGAAACTTCGTGGCCCATTCGCAGAAGTCGGTATTTTGTGGAAGAGCCACACTCAAGGGGCCAAAGTGCCGCCTGTGGTTCGTGAGCCGCAGTTTGCCGACCACTGCTCTAGAACTGTGTCTGAATATACTAAGTTCTCAGTCTAAGTTGACTTTTGTGCGTGTATATGAATGGATTTCCATATATAGAGAATATATTGTATGTACATAGGTGGAAAGCAAATTGCATTTGGTCTGGACAAATGAAGCTACTGGCACAGGGGTAAAATCCTGGTCTTGTAAACAATTCCTTGAAGATTTCTAGGAACGCTTTTAGACTACTAGAACAGTTTATAGTACAGGTAACGTTGCCTGCAGCCTAGACTTGTAATGGAACTTCTCTACACCATCAGTGTTAAGGGACAGGGTTAATATTTCTTTTTCTTTTTGCTCCTCTGAATGGATGAATTCCACTACCCTATCTTCAATTTCACTGATTCCTTCTTCCATTAAGTTAGTCTGCTGTTGAACCCTTCTATTGTATTTTTCATTCCAGTGATTACATTCTCCAGCTCTGTGATTTGTTTGGTACTTTTTAATATTTTCTGTCTCTTTGTTGAAATACTTTGTTTATATATTGCTCTCCTGGCCTTGGTGAGCATCTTTATGACCATGATTTTGAACTCTCTATCAGATAAATTACTTATTTTTATTTCATTAAAATCAGTTTCTGGAGATTTACCTTTTTATTTGCAACATAGTCTCCTGTTTCTTCCTTTTTTTCATAGTCTTCTGTTGGTTTCTGTGCATTACATAAAAGAGACACCTCTCCCAGTCTGACAGACTAGTCTTGTGTGGGAGATGAGCTTCATTAATCAGCCCGGCCCAAGATTCTGGTTGCTCTTAAACATTTGACATTGTTCAAGTTGCTGTCTTTGTCCTTAGTGGCCCCAGTACTTGAGGCTGTACCAGACCCATCAGTGCCCTGAGGGGCGGGGGTGGGGGTGGGGAGATGATCTCAGTTTACACCTAGATTTGGGCTGATAGAAGGCAGAAGCGGGGGAAGCATGCAGTCACATCTTTTCCAGGGAACAACTAGGAGCTAGGCTTTTATTTGCTCGCTCCTTCTGTGCTGAACTTCAGTGGGATAGTTATAGTGAATGATCATGTGCACACCCATCAGCTGCTGCTTTATTCACTACAGTCCTTGAGAAGGCAAGCCCCATTGGCTGTCAGAGCTGGGTGATCCAGGAACCTGTCCCTTGGGTGGCACCAGACATGTGTTCAAGATCCTTCCAGAGAGAGGCTGGTGATTTGGTTTTATGTTGGAGGGAATTGGAGTGAGAAGGGGGAAGCTTACTGGCTCCCAGGTCCAATCAGCCCCTAGATGCATGCTAATTAGAAACGGAACCCTCTGGTAATAGGTTGTATGCAGTCAAATCCTTTCCAGGGAAGGACTGGGAGATGAGTCTCTGCCTGCATCCTCTACACTGAGCCCTGGGGAGGTGGCCATAGTGCATGCTTGTGTGGCCATTAAGAACTGCTTTGTTTGCTATAGTCCTGTGGGACTCATAGATATAAGACCCTTTGGCTTTCAGAGCAAGGTGTTTAGGGAGCCTTAAAAGTTGGGGTACTAGATGTGTGATCCAATCCCTTTGCTACTTAGGGAGAAGCTGGGAGTTAGGGGTTCTCTCCAGATTGTATGGCTCTGTGCTGAGGAAGGGGTTTATGGATGAGAGTGTGTCTCAGCCTTTCCCATTTTCATGTGGTATCTTCTCATTCAGGTAGTTTCAGGATTTGTCTCAGGGAATTGCTATAGATGACATCATTTGGTGCTTCGATGAGATGGGGGGATGTTCAGGAGTCTCCTATGTCACCATCTTGGTCTCTCTTTTCAAATTTAGTAGAGTTTTACCCTAAGCAGTTCAGACTCTCTTATGTGCTCAATGCATCTTTTTCTAGTGTACCTATTTCACTAATGTTGCTTGTCTTCAAGGTAAATGAGTTATAGTAACAAAAAAGGAGTCATATGTTAGTGGGAGGGGCATCGTAAGTAGAAATAGTTTTTTTGCTAGTAATTATTTCTTCTAATACTTATCCAAAAACTATTTAAAACTTTATTATTCACACTTATTAAACTTTTTGTGTTTATTTATTTATGCTTTTTTGGGGGGTGTATAAATGGATGTTGCTGCATGAGTTGATTTATGTAATGCCTTTGTCATGGAATAGTCTGATTGAAGCATCAGTATTTCCTTTTCCTTTTCAATCACTGAGAATTATGAGGCGGGCCTGAGGGCCTGGAGAAAGCCCAGAGTTGGAACGGACTGTGAATCCTATAAAGAAAAGCAGAGCCTTTTCTTGGCCCTGCATTTTACCCATCATTATTCAATATGCAACTTCGTTATGTGTTCTAGGGAAGGAAATATCCCGGGTTTTATTTAATTTTGTGTAATAAATGAAATTGGATTCCTATTTTGTAAAATCAAAAACTCATTCTTTCTGTGAAGAAGCTTTCATGATAAAAACTTTTGCAGGGTCTCAGTAAAAATTTGCAGTAAAGCTTTCAATACTTATATAATAATTATTCAATATAATTTCATAATTTATCTTTTTCTGTTTTTGGATTTTTGCTTGTTTGTTTTTTAGACAGAAATATTTTCCAAGAGATTGACACACTTTTGAAAATTAGATTAACTAGGATAAAATATTCTGTTTTGTTTAGTTGGTACTCAGATAATTTTTGAGTTAAAGTCTTCCATTTCTGCTCAACCAAATTACTTTCCTTCACTTGTGTCCCCAGATGCTTGACATGGCTGGCAAGCACCAAGCTTTACACCTGCATTGGGGAGACTGCCATTTGAGTGAGAGCCCAAAAGGACTAAGATGCCATTTCAGAGGACTGATAGCATTGCCCCTGGGAACATAGTAGCTCCTCTCCCAATGGAAGAGGTAGAGCTTGTCCTGTTTGTTTATTAACTTATTTATTGATTTTAGAGAAAGGGAGGGAGGAAGGGAGAGAAAAAGAGGGAGGGATAGAGGGAGGGAGGGAGGGAGAGAGAGAGAGAGAGAGAGAGAGAGAGAGAGAGAGAGAGAGAGAAATATCGATGTGAGAGGTACACATCGACTGGTTACCTCCTACATGCACCTGACCAGGGTCCAGGGATCAAACTTGCAATTGAGGTATGTGCCCTTAACCAGGAATTGAACCCAAGACCCTTTGGTCCACAGGCCAATGCTCTAACCACTGAACAACTGGCCAGTGCACCTTCTCCTCCTTTTATAAAAGAAGTTTTTAGGGTAAGTCAATTGAGCTTTTGCAACTTTTCTGCAGGGCTGTCTTGGGCATAAAGTTAAACACATCTGATGTATTTAGAGAGCCAACTTTTCATTCTGCAGATGGATGGTTGGTTGGAAAGCTGTCCCCAAGGAAAATTAACTGTTGGAACTGGTAGGACCTACTGAGGTTGGCTTAGAGAATTAATTATTTTAATTATTGATCCCAAAGATCACATTAAGAGTATACTTCTTACTGTGCAAATAGTATCAATGGAGTTATTAACCAAAACAGATTTAAACTTGAATACAGAAATTAGAGAAATGGTTTGTTAGTTGTAGAACCCATGTTATAAAAGCAAGTCCAAGTAGAGCATCTGTGCAGAAACAAGACAGCGCAATAAATAGTGAACTCAAAGGAAATGTAGAAACTTTGTCACAGACCCGAGTTTAATGGACCTGAGCTGTGTAATGTGATGCTGTTACTAAGAAGAAGGGTAGTTAGCATGATGCTTTTTTCATTATTAATAGAGTCTTCATAAATTAGTTTTCTTTGAAGGAGAATGCTTGTTTTTCTACACTTTAGAACTATTAAGGAAAAAGGAAAGCAACGCAGAGGGCCAAAAGGACTTCGGAAGAAAGTTTATAAGAGTAGAGGTTATTCAGCAACTGTTAAAATGTGTCTTGATGGTTTTGTGTTCTCTTGCGGAGTTTAAAGAGCAGTCATAATATTTCTTCTTATCTGCAGGAAAGCCATTAAGTGAGAATCAACAGTTCATTACGAAAGACTCAGTGGGAACTGCCAAATTTCTGTGACATCTACATTTCGTTTCAGGCCACATACCCGAAACCATCACCTTCTGTCTAGGCAACAGGAGAAGGGAATGTATGGGCCAGCAATGTTTGACAGAGGAAAATATCTGTTTATCTTTCTTTGAATAGAGGAAAGAGATCTGTAACTAGTAAGAAGCAAGATTTGTTTAACCCTTGAAATGAGCTTGGCTGGTGCTTTTATCCTTGAAAACCGTTTGCTGGCTGTAGAAGTAGGAAGAAAATAGAGCAAGGCTCTGGAGCTTGGCTCTGTTGCTTGGCCCCGACTTTGTGTGTCCAGGTCTAATTAGTCAGGGGATGGCACATTGAATTATAAGACTTGGCCCACAGACTATGTGAAATGTCGTCTTTGTTTTTTTGCCCCTAAACTTTGTACTGGACAGCAAGTTTGAAATAGCATCAGCTGAAATACCAGTGGGTAGGAAACCCATAAAGGACAGATTTATTACAAAATACAGATATCCAGGTTTTAAAAAACGTTTTCTGAAGCGTTTTGAAATTAATGCATTATGGGTATTGACTGATTCTGGGGTTTTATGTTTTTCTTGGGAAGCTTGACATTTTTTCAAGCAGTTGTATATACACTCAGTATTTCTAGCATTCTATCACTTTGGATAGTATCGAAAGGGACAAATACCTTCGCAGTTGCTTTTCTGACATTTAAAACTGGTATTCTATTCCTTCAGTTGCTAAGGTAACCCACAGCAGAAGTGCTGGTGGTGGACAGAATGTACTTCAAAATAGGCCCACGGCAAATTGGTGAGATTGCTTTAGAGCACTCACGCACATGCACACAGATCTGCATCATTTGTGAGGTTTAACTCCTTAATTTAAACATGTTTTCTCTCTCTTCCATCCCCTTTTTTTAGCTTTTCATGTTTAAGGAATGGCTTTTTTTTTTTAGCAGTAAAGAATTTAATATAACTCTTAAGGAAAAGGATACTCTTTCCTCTGTCAATTGAAGTTGTAGCTCATCTCCACCGTTTAATAGTTCTCAGTCTGGGCCGTTGGACTCGCAGCTCCGGCTTTCAGTGCAAAGGCAGTGAGTAGACCCCGCCTGGCTGCAGCGGAGTGACCAGTTTTCTGGTTGCGTTTGATATCAGACTCACATTGCAGACTTTCAAAGCCCATTTTATTTCTGCTCGTCAGTAATAAAACTGGATTGCATTGTATTTTCATTTGTCTCTGAAACAAAACAGAGTTCCTGCTGGGTGGGTTGGAGGGTGCCTGTGGTGTGAGAGAGAGCAGAGAATGCCTGGTGCATTTAGGCTGGCAGCAAATATCTAATGAATGCATGAATGGGGATGCAATCATAGCCTTGAAGAAATATTAACAGATGAAAAAAAAATCACTGCGCCGTCTGGAAAGGGCGCATGACATGATTGCTGCTGATGGCACCGGACGAGCGCCTGTGCCTGAGGCCTGGGCTGAAGCACATTTGCCTAATGGCACAGCTGGTGTCCGACACTGATGCAATTACAGTGCCTCCTAAGCAGACAGCTAGTTCCCTTAAATTATGCTTTTAAATTATAACCCGAAGAAAACTGTTCTCAAATGTACCACATATCAATTTAGTGACTGTTCATTATATTTTTTTGGTATTAAAAGATCAGACAAATATGTAGGACTGATAAGTCCCCCAGTACTGGCTTTCCTCATTCTCAAGAACTCTGTCCCAAGTAGTATTTTCCTGGCAGACTCCTGACAATCCCAGTAGGAGGTCGGGAAGATTTCACTTTCCTTCTACAGATCATGCAGCTTTTAAAGCTTGAGGACTAAGTGGTCTGCTCAAAGCTACATCTCTGTGTGCGTTCAGATCCAGACATGTCACCCTTTTGGCCTGTTCCCCTTTGCACTCAATGGTGTTGTGTCTGGATTCGTAATATCTTGTATCGATGGCCGTATTTTAGAATTCAGCCTGAACATGTGAAGGCCAGACATTAGATTGCCATCTTTGAATTCTGATAAAGACGTTTTCATGTTTCCATTGAGTTAGTACTAGTTCCACGAGGTAAAATAAAGTAGAACCCGCCTAGGTGAGATGTGAACGCCATGAAGTGCACTCCAGTGTTGTGTATCGCAATGCACGTTTTCCGGAATAACTGTGTGTGTGCGATGGGTGTCTTCCCAGGTTACTTTCAGTCAGGGGTGGTTGTCAGCTGAGTGTCCCAAGTGCATCCGTTGCAGAAAAGAAGACTCAGGAAACTAAAACCTGCCATTATGCTTGTTTCACTTCCCTTCTACCTTTTGGCTTTATGCGCCATCCACGCCCGCCATGCCTGCGTTGTGCTCCCTGGAGGCACGTCCTGTTTCCATCTCTTTCCTCTGAGCGTATATATATTTGTAATTCCTATCCTGGAGTGACCAACCTCCGGTCTTGCGTGGAAGACTGATTTGTTTACGCACACACTGAAGCCCTGGTTAGACCGTCTAAATCAGTGGTTCTCAACCTTCTGGCCCTTTAAATACAGTTCCTCATGTTGTGACCCAACCATAAAATTATTTTCGTTGCTACTTCATAGCTGTAATGTTGCTACTGTTATGAATCGCCATGTAAATATCTGATATGCAGGATGGTCTTAGGCGACCCCTGTGAAAGGGTCGTTCGACTGCCAAAGGGGTCGCAACCCACAGGTTGAGAACCGCTGGTCTAAATAGAAGATGCCGTAGACATGACCTCTCCTTCCATTCTCATTGAGAGTCCTAAAAAATGTGAGATGCCGGGTTCTCTCTTCAACTTTCCGTGTACGTTTTGGTACTTTTTATTTTTCATTCTCGTTATGTTTTATTCATCATTTTGGCATTTTATCAACATCTTTACATTTTCAAGTCATGAAAGGTGAGTAGGTTGGATTAACCGGCAGAGCACTGTTCTTGGAGGTAGGGCACATTGTTTGTTTATTTCTATTCACCCTCTTTATGTCAAGCCTAGAACTGTCGTCATCAGACAGTGATTTCACAGATATTTATTTTACTCTGAACAAAAGTGGGCTGACTGTGTGCTTCTCAAAGACAAGGGCCGTGTTCATCTCTGTGGCCACAGGGCCTGGCATATAGTGTTACCAGAGTAAAAGAGGCCGTTCACTCGTACCCATTAAAGCCTAATTAAATTTGAACAGGAGTTATAGCAAAGAAAGTCGAGGTTGATTAGTTGAGGAAATGGTGCTAAGCCTGGAATCACAGGTGAGCTAGTGCTAACCACTGGCTTCCAGGGGATGAGTTATATAGGGGAAAACCATTAATCATGGTGGCTAACGGAGTTGGGGTCATGGGCTCTGCTGCTTGGTTGGGGCCAGGGTAGGGCATCAGATCCTGACATCAAACATGGCATTGTTCTGTCTGTTTTCCTGAGGGAGTGGTTCACAAGGTCATGGGCCTGGGGCTGATGTTATCTTTAATTTGACCAAACTCTGTTTCTGTGGTCAAAAGACCTGAGGCTTTGTTCTTGCCACAGTTTGATGCTGACCAGAATCTGATGTCCTGAGGACTTAGTGATTAAGGAAGGGAGTGGACGGAAAGAAAGGAGAAAGGGTCATGTTAAAAAACGGAGTTTCCTCACGGTTACCATCGTAGTAGTTTCATTCAGTGTGTATCTACTGAATGACTTAGATGCACAAATTGAGACTTCCGTGAAGTACATATGTGTGACTTTGGAAACCAGAGTTATTTATTTTAATGAATTAGATTTATGTGAATTAAAAAATTATTCTTTATAAACTTACAGTGTTGAATATATTTTAGTGGCTCCACTCAGGAGTTACAAAACATTACTAAACCCTACAATGTAGAACTACTTCTGAATTAATTTGTGTTTAAAAACATCATTTACTTCTAGATTATTGTGCCCATCACATTTTAGCTTTAATATGTTAAAATATTTTAGTAGTTTTTAATATTTTGCTCAATGTTTAAGGCTATATCCTGGCTTAGCAGTAAGTAATATGAATTTAAAATAACTTGACAAAGTCACAAACATTGTTTTTTGTTCTTATTTATTGGTGAAACTTTTTACCTAAAAGCTGATTGGGAAGACAGAGGTATAAATAGAAAACATATATTTTGTTAACCACTTATTTATTTAAGGTGAGAGATACCAACCCTGACTTTGCATAAGAATCTTGGGAATCTTCAGAAAAGATGGATGCTTGGACTCTGACCCAGAAATTCTGTTTTAATTGTTCTGGGGAGGACCTTTAACACAACTGTGTCTTTTATTGTGTATGTGTATGTATTCAGTCTGACCAACAGTGTGAGGGTTTTTTGCGGGGGTTGGGGTAGGTGGCAGGGGGAGCTGTTTCCTCCACCAAGAGAGCTTTCCAAGTCTGTTCTGTTAGTCCAGCTCCCTGTCCTCTCCTTGCTGGCTCCATCCTCACATCGAGTTCAATGGGAGACAACAGAAGGCACTCTCCTCCCTCCTCCTCCCCCCACCCCTCCCTCTTCTAGACTCTGCCCACTTCCTGGGAGATGGGAAGGCAGGGGGAGAGAGATCTTCTAATGTTGGAAGAAAAAAAAAAGAAAAAAGGAAGAAACTGAGCAAAATGTTTTAAGAGAGCGCTTTCTCATTCAGTATAAAAGTTCTGAGCACAGAATCAGGCAAACAGCTTGAAATAGGAAACATTATGACATATATAAATTATCCTGCTTGTTATAGAGTTTCAGATTCTTAACAGCAGCCAGGAAGACAAGCTTTGAAAAGGGATTATGCAATTTGGCAGAGGTGGAGGTGTTCAATTAAAATGAAACACCCCTTCCTCCCCCTCCCCCCCAATAAATAGGTCTCTTCCTGTTTGGCTGGTGCCAGGAGTTATTTGAACTAAAGGGTAACCACAACAGAATGACTAAGGATTGCTCTAATGGCAAACATTAAAAGGTGTGACGTATAACATCCTGGGCACAAGATCACCCAGACACAAAAAGGAACTGAGCAGGCTGTGTCGTTCAGTCAACATTCCCATCAGGGCATAGAGGCTCATCTGCCCCAGGCAGGGAAGGAGGCTCAAAGCCCAGGCCCCTCACTCGGACACTCCTCAGTTTCTCTGCCTGGAAAACCGGGTTGGCGCATCAAAGACATCAAGGTCCTAAGAGTGTTCATCCCTGCCCTGGGTTTTTCAGGAAAAGGCTATATGGAATGCGGCACACACCAGGAGGCCTTCCAGAGGGCCTGAGGCCATGTGCAGGGTTGGCCTGTTTGGTTATTACTAAGGACAGTGATTTATATTTACTGCTCAGTCCAAATTTAAGGTTATTATCATACCTATATAAGGTTTGACTATGCCTTTCAGTTAGCAAAAATTCAGGTTGGAAGATTGAAAAATAAATTACTAAGCCCTCGTGAATTTACATTCATTACTAGATAAAATATGAATTAGTACAACCATTTTAGAAAACACAGAGCCATAATCTAATAAATTACTGCATGTTTATTCCAACAGATCTTGAATGTTAGAATTTTCATGTTTAGTTTGTTAAGATTAGGCTTGTTTTAAGGTGTGTCTTGATGTCTATGGAGTTCACAGCCCTAGGATTTTAAAAAATGTAGGCAAATTAGTTCTTTTGCATATTTCCAACATAATGTTTATCATAGACGACTTGGGTTCCAGACACTGGGTCATTGCCATAGAAATACAGGTGCATGAACTCTATACAAACCATGCATTTTAAACATACACAAATAACTGAGATTTTGCCATTCAACTCCACAAATACCAAATGACTTCAGTTTGCCAGATAGGATGCTGGATGTTAGGAATAAAAAACTTCAAGGACCCCCTTAACCTGTAAGATGGTACAGCTAGGAAACAATCATGATATATAGAGCGGCAATCACCACAATGAAACCAAGACACTCAGCTGCACCAGGAGCTGGGGTGGCTTTGGCAACATTGAAATAATCCCTCAGATCTAATAGATGGGTGAAGTTGGGGCGGGGGGAACCATGGTCTTCAGTTTCCTGGACAGGTGAAGCCCCCTTCTGCCCAGTTTCTCACCAGAGGACAAAGGGTGGAAACGCAGGCTGCTTTCCAGCGCTGGCCTCTGGGAGCCTGCCCTGCTGCAGTGGCACCATCTCCTCAGGGGTGTCTGTTTCCAAAGTGTGGTCTGTTCCTAGCCCTTGTTTTCCCTGGGAGACTTGGCTGCATGTGAATGAAAGGGGATGCGGACGTGCCCCCTAGTGGTGGAAAGAACCCTGTATCAGCAAGGAGGGGACCTGACTCCAGCAGCTACCGGCTACCCGACCTTGGGCAGATCACTGAGCTCTCCACGTCTGTAAATGAGGTGTTGGATTCGATGCTTATGGTGGTTCCTCCAGCTCTGCCGTTCTTACTATGTCTAATGCGTGGTCTCTGATAACATGTGTGAGACCGAGTTTGGAAACAGGGACTAACATGGGTTTGTCTTCTTTTCAGTTACTCTTCCCAGAGAGTCCCTGCTCCACCTGGCTGTGCGCTGGGGCCTGCCGAAGCTGTCCCAGTTCCTCGTGTGTCTCCCGGGGGGCGTTCAGGCCTTGGCTTTACCCAACGAAGAGGGTGCCACGCCAGTAGACTTAGTTTTAAATGGTGGGCACTCCACGCTGGCTGACAGCATCACAAAGTGAGTCTGGCTACTTGGTAGTTTCTCTCGTAATCTGTTTCTATAAGGTCTGCAAACATTATGGAAAAAATTGAAATAACCAAACCACAAGCTAATATTGGTTTATGTTTTACCTTTAGTTCTCATGTATAAAGTACATACACAGATATACAGGTATATTTGGCATTAACACTTTATCGGGAGGAAGAGGCAGGGAAAAAAGTCTCAAAATCTCTATAGGTAGCTATACTTAATAATAATTAATAACCCCTACTTATTTTTGGGGTTTCAGCTTACATGTCACTTCTTCAGAGAGGCCTTTTGTGTTATGGTCTTTTATGATTATTCACAATAGTAATTGTGACTAAAATTATTCACAATAGTCACTGTAATTTAGAATTTTATATATATAGTGATCACCTATTTCATATGTCTCCCTCCTAAATCTGAGGGCTGAAACCATTTCTGTTTTACCCACCCCTGTGTTCAGCACATAACACTCACTGAAAGAATATAAGTTTTTGTTGAATCAATGACTGACAGACAAGCCCTAAAACACTATAAAGTCAATGGGTGGTTATCAGGATCTAGTGAAATAATTTATCAACTGTAATGTTGTCTATGTTGATGATGATATCCACACTTTCAATGAATTATGAGTATATTGTTACATGGTTCAGATTGGTCATTATTCTTAAGCTATGAAAAGAGGATTCATATATGGTAATTTTCTTCACTTAACATGTGGTAAAAAAAATCCTTCAGGCAGATGGGAAAGTACATTAAGTGTTGTCAGCATTATTATAGTATTAATGGACTTGTTTTTATTGTTTGGCTCATAGAACTCAATGTAATTAATTTATGGTTTTATGATCCATTCATGGATCTTTATAAAAAATATATTTTTATTGATCTCAGGGAGAGAGAGAGAGAGAGAGAGAGAGAGAGAGAGAGGAAAGAAACATCAATGATGAGAGAGAAGCATTGTTTGGCTGCCTCCTGCACCCCCTCACTGGGGATCAAGCCCGAAACCTGGGCACATGCCCTGACTGGGAATCAAACCTTGACCTCCTGGTTCATAGGTCCATATTCAACCACTGAGCCACACTGGGTGGGCCATATATGGATCTTGGAGTAGAAGTCAGAGCTTTTTTTGTGTGTGTGTTTTCCCCCCCTCATTTGGTCAAATGATCACCAACCAAGGAAAGAACCCATCCACAGAGAATTGCCCTTTTCTTTGCTCTGCCATGACCCAGCAGGACTGCTTCTTTTGACTTAGTGACTGTTCCATTGAGATCCTGGAGGCTGACTTCTTCATCTTGTAGCTTTTATCTTTCTTCTGGGTCCAAGACCAGAAGATATTATGTGTTTTAAAAGTTTACACCTCTAATAAATCCATTCATGGGTGGGATTAGAAGTAGACTGACTGTCAGCTAAATTTAGAGTTTCCATTTTTTAAATTAATAGCAGTGATCTGATTGCTCGGGCTCAGAGCCCATTGTCCATTTGTCTCAGCGGCTTGTCATTGGAATAGGAAGTTGTTTCCTGGACGATTCTGGAATCCCTGCCAGGTATTAGTGCCAAGAGGTTAGGAAGATGCCCCAAACCTTAGAGCATAAGTGCTCTTTCTGGATCTCTTTTTGTCACTCCCAATGATGGAGATAACACTTATTGGATTGGAAGTACACTGTGTTTCTGAAAGACACACGTTTGTGAACAGAATGAGGCCATGGAGAGGAAAGAGGCAGAGCACTAGTTCTGTGACACAGGGGACCTGGGAGCGAGCTGCTGGGGTGTGACATGCTGGGGGCTGTCACCTGGGAGCCACTCACATTTTCCTCCTGAGGTTTCTTTATTCTTTTTATCGCATGAGCTGTTAAGCCATCCCGGATACTATGATACTACCCATGAAGCCTACATATAGCCAATAAATGTGGAACTGTTCTCAGCCAAAACAGAACAGAAAATAAGTGGATATTCAGGAACTTAGTTTGGGACTATTGTGCCTTTGTTTATGGGAGTGTATTCAAGAATGAAACAGGATCAAATTTATGCATGTTTTCATTTGCATGAGAAAATGACTTACAGCAGCAGGCCAGTGTGTTTTGAATATCTCACTGTTTGTAACATCCAAACCTTACCATGTTCCCTGGAGAGCCTATCTGTTTTCCACTGTAATCATCTAATAAACTGGTGGCTGCCTGCTAATTTGTTCTACTTGTGGCCCCATTAAAGGGAGAGGCATCTTTTCAGATTGAAAGGAGAATGAAATATTGAGGTAAAGTCAATACTGTTTCATTATTTATATAAATCTTTAAGGTATATGAGATATATAAATGGCTTTTCAATTGATAGCTCCTCTCGGTGGAAAAAGAAAGATGGCTTTATTAGAACCTGTTTCCATGACTTTACGTACTCACTAGTACTGTCAGCAGGTGGCTTTCGAGGACCTTTTTGCCAGTTGGATTTGTGATATCAGGGGCAGTGGGATTTGGCGGCGGGGAGAGGGGGGAGTGCTTCCAAAGCTGTGCGTGGGTTTTGATTTGTGACGTTCAGTTTCCAGGGCAGACGTTCCCCAGGCTTCTCCCGAGTGCAGCTCAGCGAAGATGCCTTCCTGCAGTATATTCATGCGTCAGGAACGCTGACCCTGACGCTTCACCACACGGCCGAGCATTTGTTGGAGGCAGACATTAAACTCTTCAGGAAATACTTTTGGGATAGAGCCTTTCTCATCAAGGTTTGTGCCCTGTTCTTCTAGTGTACAATAACCAGCACTCATTGTTTGGGGAACAACATTTTCCTAATAGAAGCTTGGGGGGTAGGGAATTGGAAACTGTTACACAGTAGAATGAAGATTATTATGTAATATTTGGGTAGTAGAAAATAGGAATTTATATAGTGTTCTTGTTTCTTTTGCTTTTTATGAGCTTGCTTTGTCATTGGTGGACTTTAAAAATTCTAACATTGGATATTTTCTATTAATGTATTGGTTATGCTATAATTCTTATCTAAAGCAGTTGCATTTAGGGTAATTTTATTGTGTAATATCAACTGTGGGTTTCTTATGGCTTAGGTGTAGTTAAGCATTTGCCCCAGGGTACATATTCTTCCTGAGAGGGGTCTCATCACTTGAAACCAGTTCTTTTTCAGAGAAGTTTCCCTCCCCCTGCCCACAGGCCCCACATACAGCATTGGGTGCCATCATAGCATGCCCTTCTCAGGGTTTAAGATGTTTCATCTTCACAATTTTTATTTTTTGGGTGGAATCTGGAAGAATATAAAGAATATTTCCATCTCTTAATTATTATTAAGCAAAATGTTCTTTTGAGTAAAAGGGCTGAGTCAGTCTAGTTGAGAGTGCTCAGGGGCGTCAGGGTTCACCCACAGATCCCGTGACCCTGTGCTCTCAGGCATGTCCATTCATAAGGCTCGGGCTTTATGGCGTATAGACTTCACAGAGCACACAGTCCAGGAGACTCATCTTGTTACTTATCACAGTTCTTGCCAAATGAAAGATTTAGCTCAATACATTATCTCTAAAATGCAGATTATAGTTGGCTTTTTCCATATAGGGTTTTATTTAAACAACTAGAATGAAACATGCTCTTCAGAGTATGAACTACTTCCTTTTGTTGGATTTTAGGACATTTAGTGTGTAATTTTCTGGCATACGGTGTTTCCTGTTTTGCTTACGGGTACTTGTCATTTAAAGATACTAAGCCTTCAGCCATCCCTGGGCTTCTCCCCCGGCACCTGGTGTGGCTGTCCCGGCCGGACACAGGCTTGGCCTGGGAAGCAGCACTGCTCGAGATGCACTCTGCTCCGTGCAGGCCCTTCAGGGCGGAGCTCAGCAACATGTGTGTCCTCAGATGGCAGCACGGCACCTGGTGACACACTCCTGAGAAGGATGGAGCAAGCTCTGTGTACAGCAAACATTATTGAACTTTCTTTCCATTATAAAATCCTCCAACTTCTTAGTTTGGATTTGTGATTTCGCATAACACATTTGAGATAGCACTGATCAACCTTGGGGAAGATTTAAGAGGAGTAAATGTAGATGCTTTAATATTATTTCATAGTGGACTTTGCAATAACAAAGACCAAATGGAAATTGCTTTCCAGTTACTTGGAGATTTTCACTTCATGAAAAACACTGAGAAAGTTTGTTTATGACATAACGTTGATAAAAGAATCAGTTACAATGGCATGGCCTTTTGTTCCAGGTCTTAGCACCCCTCTTTTTCTTCCTACCCCGAGGGGTGTGGCTGGGTAGTGAGTGGGGAGACCGGGAGGGAGCAAGGCTGAGATTCTTTAGAACATCCAAAGGCATTAATTCTTACCTGCCCACCAAATGTTTTTATGGGATTATTGAATCTAAATTTTTTGGTGGCACGTACTTCTTACTTGGTTAGATGTTATTTTAAACGTGAGCAGGTGGTAATTGTTATATAGGTTATCCACGCCAAAGCTTTACAATTTTGGGTAACAAATATGAGATTATGCATTATTATAAGTATTCATGCTTTTCTTAAGTCTTAGATTTCTAAAAGTCTATTTTTAATATGTTTTTTATTGCTTTTAGAGAGAGAGGAAAGGAGAGGAATAGAGAGATAGAGACATGGATGAGAGAGACACATTGATCAGCTGCCTCCTGTATGCCCCCCACCAGGGATCTAGCCTGAACCCAGGCATGTGCCCTGACTGGGAATCAAACTGGGGACTTCTTGGTTCATGTGCTGATGCTCAACCATTGAGCCACACCAGCCAGGCTAAAAGTCTATTTTTCTATCTGACTTGATCTGAGGCGCTAATTCATCCTTGGTGAACCACAGTATTGCTAAGGAGGCAACTTCAGTCTCAGGGTTTGGGTATTGCACAGTGATCTGCAGCTTCCAGAACAACGGCAAAACCTTGCTGCAGAACCTACGTGTGCTGTGCCACGCCCAAGAGCCCTTCGGCCGACCCCACTCAGAGCCACACTTGTGCAGACTTGTAAAGGATTCGTGTCCTCACATCCTCTTACAGCGGCACTGGCGGACTGGAAATTTGTAATGGCTATTAAACGTTAGACAATGACAGGTTGGTGCTACATATCCAAACTGTGAAGGGAGATATTAGAAGATTAAATACTAGGCAAAAACCTTAGCTCTGTCTTTTAATCCAGTTTTAGCTCTCTCCCTGCAGTAGCATTTTGTCCATCAGAATGCTGAGAAATGATACACGTCATGTCATGCCAAGGGGTTGCAGACATCTGTGTCTGTGGTAGGGTTGTCTAGGTTTGCCCATGTGTTCAATTTGGAGCGTGTGCTGATGCAGTCTTGGGTGGTTTTACCATGTGACTCATTAACACATAATTCTGTTTTTCTTCACATCTTCACTGGCTGTGGGAAATCCATTTCAGTAAAAAATACAGAGGGTTCCAAAGAGGACAGCTTCTCTTTAAGGTTCACAAGCTTAGTCTTGGCCAGGGACAGCCTGCACCTGTGTGTGTCAGCGTGCAGCCCAAGGCCCATGCTCAGCCTTATTGTCATGAGGGCTGTGGTCCTTCCCCATCATCTGGGCCCCGGAGACCCCTGTGTCTTAGGGTGTAGATGGGGGTTGGGCTAGGTGGGCAGATGCATAAAACAGTGGCCATTCTTTCTGGTTTCAAGACTTTGTTCTCTGTCCCCCTTTTTGGTTCACGTATCATGTTCTGAGAACCTTGTCGTGACCTGGGAAGCAGGAGAGGATTCGTTTCAGGGACGGTTTTGGCCCATGCCTCCAGGTTCCCCCTACATCTCTCACCGCTTCCTGAGGTGCTGCCTATCTTTCCCCACCTCCCCAGACCATGCCTCTGGGCTGTCCCTGCTCTGAGGTCCTTGAATGTGATTTTTATCTCTTTGTTGCAGATTTGAGGCCTCAATTGGCATTCAGTGATTTTTTTCTCTTGCTTCCTTAGACTCTTGAAGAGCAAGAAACCAGGCCAGAGGAAAGATCAGATATGCCCTCCAGTGCTGCAGAAACCGAAGAAGGTATGCATGCTCCTTCTCCCCCCGGGAGCTCAGAAAGTGCACAAGACTAGCCGGCTCCCTGGGCTTGAAGTGCACAGTGAAGAAGAGCCAGGACGAGGGGGATCAGAGGCAAGGTCAGGGTTGTGGGCGACCACGTGGCCCCTGGGTCCTTTGACAGCGTCACATGAAATATACTGTTTTCCCACTTTTGTTTAACAATTAGCATCCACTGAGTGCTGTTTGCCAGGTCCTGGGCCAGGTCCTCCCACACTCCTGATCTTCAGGGCACTCTCCTGACACACCGATTACCATCCTCATTTTCAAGTTCGGTTTGTTCATCCCATTCAGTCCTTCATCACTCGCTTGTTCCTTAGCTTGTTTCACATTGTGGAGCCTCTACTCTGTGCTGGGTAATGGGTCTTGAAGAAGATGGAGGACGTGAAGGTATCTCTGTTGTCATGAGGGCTGTGGGCCGCACCCCTGGCATGTAGAGGCAAGGGGCAGGGCTGCGGGATGTTCTGCAGGGTACAGACAGCCTGCCCCGCCCGGGTTGTCCTGCCCCGTACGTGGTTCACTGTCCTGAGGGAGCTTCAGAGACTGAAGCTACAAATCTACTCGAGGTGGGAGTCCTGGCAGGAGGTATACTTTTTGCAACACATTGTCACTCCTCTTTTCCATGTCACAACACATGGAATCATGTTGATGCTGCACTTGTGCATAGCACCCAGCTCATTTGCCAGGATGTGGTACTTTCTTATTTTCTCCAACTAAGAAGTTTACCTGGGCAAGCAATCTCTACCTCAGTTCAGGTTCTTTCCTCTTTACATACACACATAGGTCTGATCTGTTAGGGAGTCCTGGTAATAAACACAAGTTGTGATTCTAGGGAGCATTCTCACCTCTATCGTTGAACATTCCCATACTTGTTATATGGAATGGATTCGGACTTTTTTATTGTTGTTTTTGTTTTATTTTCTAAAACAGTAGTTCCAAGAATCTGACTACATCACTATGTCTTCTAGGATAGTTAGGGCAAAGGTTTTGTAGATTGAAATACATATTATCTTTTATCAGTTTCCTTTTGCTTTATATGTTAGAGTATTGTTTTTATTTTTTTGAAATTATTTGTGAGGATAGGGTTATTATTTGGGTACATTATCTTGTAAATCCAGGATAGTGGAGGGGGCATTACAAACTATCTGTTCATGTAAAGGGGCAACACATTGTCACTCCTCTTTTCCACGTTGTAACACATGGAATCCTATTGATGCCTCAGTCTGAGAGGGCTGAGAGCCAGCATACTAGATGCTGGGGTTAGGGAGAGAAAATAGGACGAGATCCTTGTCCCTAAGCCACCAGTTGTTGACTGCTGGTTTATACCTTTGATTCTTGTAATAAGCAACACAGATTCGTTGCATTCCAGGTATTTGTCAGGTAGTATAATCTTAAACTCTTTGATCCTGTGTTCGGTAAAACTTTATCTTGGAGAAGGAAAGTGTGTGGCATGTTGTCAGACGCCTGTGTGGCCCACCCACATTGCACATACGCCTGGGTTAAGCTCACCAGCTGAGCTCCCTACCCAGCGGCACCCGTGTGGGCCCCGCGGAAGTGCCCTCACTGTTCTCTCCTGTGGGTGATGTGCTGGCCTCGTTGAGGGAGCTGCCGCTTGCCCGGCCTGCCCTAGGCGGCGGTGGGTAACTTCACACTTTCTTTGGAAGACCTGTAGGGGAAGCCTCTTCTGGTCTCATGTCAGGAATGCTGGCTTCTTCTGAGCATTTGGCTGGCTTTACTGCTCTAACTGGAACAGATCAGGTTTCTTGCTTCTAGTTGGCTGATAAAAAGTTGGAGCTAAGTTTCTGGCCAGCCAGTTGCAAATGTGTAGGGTACTGCTAGATGCGTTTTTGCATTACCGTTATTTCTTAAGTCCTCACCCTTGTTTTTCCTTTTTTTTTTTTAAGTCAACTTCCAATTTTGAATTAATGTCTTTTGTCTTTTTATTCCCCTGTATTACACCATTGAACGAATTGAGAACAAAAATAAGGTCTAAATATGTACTTAAATTCTAAGTTCTTGCCCTTACAGGGTGAACAATTTGAGATTGGGGCAGGAAAACAAGCTGTCCCAGCATATTATGATAAGTGCTACGGGAGTAATGTGGCTCTAGCACGATGAGAACTCTGTGGAGTGTGATGGAAGGCTTCCTGGAGGAGGTGACCCTGGAGCTGTGATCTAATAGAGCAGAGGTCCTCAAACTTTTTAAACAGGGGGCCAGTTCACTGTCCCTCAGACATTCCACACATGCGCACTGCGGGCCTGGGACAGGCAGTGGCGGCAAAAACACCCGGCGGGCCGGATAAATGTTTTCGGCGGGCCGCATGTGGCCCACGGGCCGTAGTTTGAGGACACCTGTAATAGAGGGAATGGAATCTAGATAGGGGAAATATATGCAATACAGAGTCCTGAACCAGTTTATGCATGATGCATTAGGGAGTGGGGGGGGGAGATGCAGGTCGTTTTGCAGTCCTGGGGTATGGTGTGTGTGTGTGTATGTGTGTGTGAGAGAGAGAGAGAAAGAGAGAGAGAGAGAGAGAGAGAGAGAGAGAGAGAGAGAGAGAGAGAGAGATGCCAGGAACACAGGCTTGGGATAGAGGCAGGTCAGCAGGACTTGTATAGGCAAGGAACTGGAAATCTACCCTGACAGGGAAACTGTTTGAAGGAACTGAGGTTAGATTATTATTTTAGAAAGGTCACTGTGAGAGTGTAGAGAATGGATCGGAGAGGCCAGGGAGCTGCTGAAAGTAATGCAGAAGAAGGTCAGCATCACAGCAGTGTAATGAGTGTGAAGAGGTGGGGACAGGTGGGTTCTGTCCTGAAGGTGTAGTATGTCACATGGGTGTCATGGTGAGGGAAAAAGGCAATTCCTGGTGTGTCCCTGGGTGGATGGGCCTTACAGGAAGCAGGATCATGACAAAAATGTACTCAGTTTTAGGTTGAGTTCGATGGGCCTAGG
This sequence comes from Myotis lucifugus, assembly GCF_000147115.1. Taxonomy (NCBI): domain Eukaryota; kingdom Metazoa; phylum Chordata; class Mammalia; order Chiroptera; family Vespertilionidae; genus Myotis; species Myotis lucifugus. The sequence goes on along the minus strand of NW_005871048.1, from coordinate 39,939,746 downwards.
GCAGTGGTCAGCAAACCGCGGCTCATGAGCCACATGTGGCTCTTTGGCCCCTTGAGTATGGCTCTTCCACAAAATACCACATGCGGGCATGCACGTACAATGCGATTGAAACTTCGTGACCCATGCGCAGAAGTCGGTTTTCGGCCTGGGCGAGTCTATTTTGAAGAAGTGGCTTTAGAAGAAGTGGGGGGTGGACATATAGAGAGGATGAACGAAAGGAGATAGATGAAACAAGTATACAAGACGAGTGTGGATGGGAGAGTTGGAAGGGGTCGACCTCAGCGAACATACTTCAATCAGATTGAGGACGTTTTTAGCAAAGGCCAGCTTAGGAGTACCCTAATTAAGTTAATAACAATGTACCTACCTATATAGTTTAAGTTTAAAAAATTTGGCTCTCAAGAGAAATTTCAGTCGTTGTACTGTTGATATTTGGCTCTGTTGACTAATGAGTTTGCCGACCACTGGCCTAGGGGACGGACAAGTTAATACATACCTGGCTGTTAGTTGGACTGTAGTCACTCAACCGATAAGAAAAATAATTTGGACAGAAACTCAAGTCCTCTAACTTCAAACAATGTGTGTATTTTATAGATCCTCTAGACCAGTGGTTCTCAACCTGTGGGTCGCGACCCCTTTGGGGGTCGAATGACCCTTTCACAGGGGTCGCCTAAGACCATCAGAAAACACATATATAATTACATATTGTTTTTGTGATTAATCACTATGCTTTAATTATGTTCAATTTGTAACAATTAAATTGGGGGTCACCACAACATGAGGAACTGTATTAAAGGGTCGCAGCATTAGGAAGGTTGAGAACCACTGCTCTAGACAATGCTTTAATCTGTATATGCTTGTTGGACATTAGAAACTGTATGCACATCCCAGCAGAGGGCAGTATTCAACTCAAGTGAAAATATTCAATTAGTTTTTTGTCCATTCATAACCCTGGAAGTGACTCAATTGGAAGAACAAAACATTCTGAGCATAAGAGCTTGCTTTTTACCACCTTTAAACTCCAAAAGCAAACTTTCCCTTTGACATCTACTAAAATATTCTTAATAGCTCATGTTTTTCTGTTCCTCCTGCAGCAGTGGATAGAGGGATGCTCTAAGCTTGTAGCTGCCATTAATTAAAAGACTATAATAACTCTAGCCTAGAAATTTACTGTGCTGTTCCTGTTAGTGTGATACATGGTTTTATTATTGTCTCTGAACCAATTATGTTCCATAATTTCATGATTGTAACTGTACTTCCAGAATGATGGGAAGTTATTCCAAATGAATTAAATGGCCCAAAGGTCATCTCATTTTTAATATGCTGGGATGAATAAGCTAATTATTAATTAATATTAGTACTAAATTTATTAGTATTTATTAACCTCCCAACTGACTCTGTTTTGTCCCTTGCATTTTTTTTGGTTCTTATTTTGTACCTTACTATCCTACCCTAGGATTTCCAAAGAGCATTATTCAGAACACCAATCTTGGAAGATGTTCTGAAAAATAAGGATTCTTTGACCAGATAAGTAAAAAATTCTCTATATGAATCCTGTGTTGGAGATTGAGAATACATTTAATGTTTTGTAGGTTCTAGTAAGTCTTGCAGTCAAGAAGCCGGTATAATCCTGTTTAACCTAACAGTTCTCTAAATTGGTCATGAAAGAATCTCTCTTCACAGTTCTCAGCATCTCGTGGAAGTGGTCTGGGGAGGGTAGTTTAGGAATGTTGCTTCCTCATCTTTACTGATCCTGTCCTTTCTAGACCTTATTTCCTCCTTTTCCACTGTCTCTTGGGTTCTCTCCATCCATTTGTATAGAGATGCTCACACTGGGACTGGGGCACGGGACTGACGACTCACGGTCACGCTGAGTCTCCAGATCACCCACGCCTCGCCACACAGTTTGTGCTGTTTGGGAAGCTATTGTGCCTAGAGTCTATGGGGCCATAAGACAAAGAGAACCACTGCAATAGCATTGACCATTCTGCAAATCCATTTTCTTTTTTGTTCTTTTGTAGTTTTTAAAACTCCTTGTGTGATTTGCTGTCTTAGCCTTGGTGTCACTAGTTTCTTACTTTGTTGGATTCTCTCCATTAATTATCTTCCACATTCTCATTAACAACAACAACAACAACCACCACCACCACCAGGGGTTTAGGGTTGGAACATGAGTTCCAGGCACAAAGGAGAGAAGGTGAGGTCCTTTCCTTCAGGGCTGAGGCAGCAGCTGCAGGCAGGTTCGGGGGGATTTCCTCCTCGTGACCCCCTGTGGAAGGTGGAGAGGCCATGGATCCAAACGTAAGGCTCAGCCTAGCAGACAGGTGGGAGTCCTGTGGGCTCGTTTACTTGTCCAGTCAATAGACATTTACTGAGTGCCCACTTTGTGCGAGGCACGTTCTAAGCACTGGTGATGTAACAGTAACCAAAAGCCAAAGAGGAAAAACCCTGATCTCAAGGAGTTGACTGCCATTTAATTTCACTCAAGCATCTGTTGCGTGTCAGGCACTGTTCTACGTGCTGGGGCTTCAGCTGTGAGCTGAACATGGAACACATATTCCAGTGGCTGTAGAGAGGGATATTTCTGGGGGCAGGAACCAGTTTCCCCCGTTTTATACATGAGGAGGTGTGGCACAGAGAGGTCACATAACTTGTCCGAGGTCACACAGCTTGCCCAGGCAGTCAGAACTCACTGCACTGTAGAATACCCACCACCCTTCTAGAACAGAACATTGACCTATTTAGCCTTTGTTTTTTTTTTTAATTTCTTTATTGATTAAGTATTACATATGTGTCCTTATCCCCCCATTACCCCCCAACCCCCCACTCATGCCCTCACCCCCCTGGTGTCTGTGTCCATTGGTTAGGCTTATATGCATGCATACAAGTCCTTTGGTTGATCTCTCCCCCTTACCCCCACCCTCCCCTACCTTCCCTCTGAGGTTTGACGGTCTGATCGATGCTTCTCTGTCTCTGGATCTGTTTTTGTTCATCAGTTTATGTTGTTCATTATATTCCATAAATGAGTGATATCATGTGATATTTATCTTTCTCTGACTAGCTTATTCCTATTTAGCCTTTGGACTGCTGTTCTAGGGTTCTTGCCAGCATTTGTGTGATGGAAAGTGCAGAATTAAAACCATTGACTTGAATGAGCTGTCTTCCACAGGACTGGCCTGTGTCACAAAGCTCTTAGGATGGGAGATTTGGGATTCACAGGCACAGACACGTCTTGATGACACACACCAGCAGCAGGCAGACTGCTAACACCCCCAGCTCTGCCACAGACTGCCTTCAGAGCTTATGCAAGTGACTTCGCTGTGGTTTCTTTTGTGGAAAATGGTGGTGTGGGAGTGTCAGTTAATACTTCCTTCATAGCAAGACTTAAATGAGAAAATAAAGATGGAGCACCTTGACCCATCTCTGACAACTGGTCAACTCTCGGTCATTATGAGTTCGAGCTAGACCACGTGGCTAGCGTGGACTCAGTGGTGTATCCATAAAACAGAATAGTATTTAGTGATAAAAAGGAATGAAGTGAAAGACAAGTGTCACATGATCTCACTCATATGTAGACTGTAATGAACAAAATAAACTGATGAACGAAATAGATTCAGAGACTTAGAAGCGTGGAACAGACTGATGAATTTCAAAGGGAAGGCAAGGAGTGGGTGGTGGGTGAGGAGAGACTAACTGGGAAACATATATGCATATATGCATAGCCCATGGACACAGACATGGTTAGGGCCTGGGAGAGGTAGGTGCGGGGTAGAGAGGTCAATGGAGAAAAAAGGGGGACATCTGTAATTCTTTCAATAATAAAGATAAACTGAAGAAAAAGGAATGAAGTACTGATACATCGCAACATGAACGGACCTTGAAAACATGATGCTACGTGAAAGATCCAGTTACAAAAGGCCGCATATTGTGTGATTCCATTTATATAAAATATCCAGAATAGGCAAACCCCTCAGGATGGAACATAGACTAATGGTTGCCCAGGATTGGGTGAGAGTGGGGAGGTTGAGGATAAATGGGTAGTGAGTGATAATAGGTACTGGGTTTCAAGTTGGGGTGATGAAAATGTTCCAGAATTGATTGTGGTGATGATTGCACAACTTTGAATATATTAAATATCACTGAATTATAGCCTTTACATGGGTGAATAACATGGTATTGAATTATATCTCAATAAAGTTGTGACAAAATATACGTATGTCTGGAGAGGAGTATACACTAAAACATTAACAGTGATTTTATTGATTACTTTTTCGTAGTCCCTTTCAAAGTTTCTTAGTTTTTTTTTGGCTCAAAAGTGTCACAAATTATTTTTAAAAACTGTATTTCAAAAAAGATGGCTTAAATTCTTTCTGAAAGAATGCAGAGTGCAAATATAAAAATGATATTGTAAAGGAACATGTTTTTGAGTTGCTGAGGGGCAAGAATTTCTTCTCTCACCGGGACACGCTCTTCCCGGCTGCAGATGCTGCAGTCAGTGGGGGCCTGGTTTGCTTGTTGAACCAAATGGAATGTTGAGGGTTGAGGACTGACAGGGCTCACAGAGATATTTCTATAGATACATGCCTCAGTGTTTTTCCCAGTCCATGCTTATTCTTATCAGTAGTCCCACTTTTAGGGGCTAAAACCCCCACATAATTGGGATACTGAAACAGAAGGTCAAGGTGATGTAGTAGCCTCTGAAATAATAGTGGTGGATAGTTTCTCACATTTGTCCCCTTCACCATTTTGAATCTCTGGCAGTTGTGAATAGGACATGCACACTAGGCTAAAACATTAAAGTGACACGTGGGCGTGAAGTCGTTATCAGTGAAACACAAGTGCATAACCGGAGAGGAAAGGGTAGACTGGGTCTGACAGAGGTGGAGGGGTGGGAGGAGGCAAGGGGAAAAGCATTCATCAGTCTGATCCAGTTTGGAGTTGTATCAAAATAGTGCTAGTATTGGAAGTGTTTGAAGGAATAACTAAAAAAATAAGCAGCCTTCTTTTACCTGGCTCACCCCCAGGTTGCCTAACAACTCACCACATCTCATTGGCTGCTTTGGGCCACCAGATCCAGGTGGAAGAGAGAAGCACTTATTCAGTATCTGTAGTGTGCCCTGCAATCAGCTTGGCCCTGGGGATACAGGTATTGGACTCAAATCTATTTGGACCCAGCCTTTCTGGGACTCATGGTCTTTTGGGAGAAACGGATTCAGTGAGAGACTATGAACCACCCTAAGGGTTCCTGTGGGCATTTGTGGGGCAAGTGGAGCAAGCTGAGAGCAAGGCCCTTGTTTCCAGTTGTGCTTCGATGCTGCCCTGCAAACCTAACCCAGTTGTGCACTTGACCGTGGACAGCTGAACCCGAGGGTAGCGATGAAACAACAGTAGTTGTCTGGCTGGCTCTGATCATGATTCTTCTTGCCTCCTCCTGGGGGAGGAGTCAGATGGCACCGCAAATGGTAGTTAAAGGAGAATACTGTGCATTCTAAATTTTCAATGTAAGCTTTTTCATTGCTTAAGTCTAGCCTGGTTGGCCCCATTTTTCAAAAGGGGACAGGCTTGTGCACAGAGTTCAAATCTATTAGGCTAATCTGTTTCTTAAGACACTGATATAAATCTTACAGCTACTTAACCCTGTTTTGAAAACCCTGTTTGCTGCTGCAGTGTCACTGGTAAACATGATTATTAGAAATTATTTCTTGTTCCATTGCAGCTTGGCAATAAAAAGGTATGTTTATGAAGTTGGTAAGTCTGATTTACTAGTAGAGGGGGTAATTCTTACTTCTGGGTGGCCTGGAAAGCAAGATTAATAGGTCTTTAAAACAGAATAGCTTGGAGTTACTGATATCATTATCTGCTGAAGGTTGCTATAGCAATGAGTGGTTTGATTGCACAGTGCAGTTGGTGGTACAGTGGGTGAGTGTAAAAGGATCTGAGTAATTTAGCAGAAACTCTCCTGGAGCAATTTAATTAAACCCCAGTAGAATGAGTGCCAAATTCTTTGAAAGCTCTAAGATGCAGTTCTGTATAGACCTAAATTAATTAATGATACATTATTATCCTGAATTTATGCTGTCACAAATATCTTTTTTTTAAAAATATATTTCATTGATTTTTTTACAGAGAGGAAGGGAGAGGGATAGAGAGTTAGAAACATCGATGAGAGAGAAACATCGATTAGCTGCCTCCTGCACACTCCCTACTGGGGATGTGCCCGCAACCAAGGTACATGCCCTTGACCAGACTCGAACCTGGGACCCTTGAGTCCGCAGGCTGACGCTCTATCCACTGAGCCAAACTGGTTAGGGCTGTCACAAATATCTTAATGATTTTAGTATAAAGGTTTTATAACTTTGCAAATTATCTTTTAAATGATGGAATACAAATTTTATAAAGACTTGTCTATTTTAATATAGTTTTTAAAAAGTTAAACAAAATTACATTAAACTATAAGGAAAAAATGTAAACTGGCCATGAACAAAACCTAGCTTTTTGAGAGGGGCGGGGAGCTGGGGTGAGAACATACTACCAGGGTGAACACATTCTTTATTGTTGCATGCTGGACTACCAGATGACATAGCCTTCTTCATTAGCCATCTTAAATAAAATGTGCACTGTTCTTCTGAATCATCAGTGTTGGTGTAGAATTCTTTAGGAATGCAGAATCATCCTAATTTAAGAGCATATGGTCTGACATGGCTTTAAAGGAATATTCTATCAAGGACAAAATAAACACATGTGTGACTCTTGGTATCTGTGCAGACGTGTCTGTTGAAACTTTGGTTCTGGTTACCCTTCCCTTCATTTTTAATGCATTGCTGATATCTTTCCCACTTACCTAATTTTTAGGGTTTGTGTATACATGTTTCAAAACAAACCCTACTATGTTACTACAGTGTGGTAAACAACATAGTGAGTGCTTCACATCAGCTTTCTGCATCTGTGCAGTGGGATGAAAAGCTTTGGACATAGGCTCTTACACAGCAGGCTTTTGAAGTGTGAAGTTGGCCTAGTTGACACACACATTGCTGTCCATGCTGCCCTGCCAATGTTACTCTGCTGCCACCTAGAGGCCTGTGTGGAGTGTGCATGTAAAGGTAGGCAGGATGCCGGGGAACTAAAGCTGCCTGTGTGTCTGTCTGCTGCTGCTTTGTCCTTATTCCCTGTTGAGGTCAGTTGACATGACCACACACAATTGAGGCTCTTGCTTTTTCATTTCTCCTTGTAGAGCTGATGTGCACTATGAATTCAAGAACAGTACACTATTTTGGAGTGTTAATATCTTATTACTTGTTTGATGAAAAGCAAATTCAAAGTTTTTGTGATGTAGATTGTTAAAAACCCCTCATGCCAGTGAGAAAGTTGACTGCTCTGCTTCATCCTTGCCTCAAGGTGTAAATGAATCCCTTATACTTTTCTAAGCAGACACACGGAAGAAAACTCCCAACATGTTGCCAGGCAGTGAGAAGAGCTTGAAAAAGCCCACTTGGAGGTCTGAGGCCCGCCGCCCACCGTGACTTAAATGAATAAGTGTGGCAGAGCCTGCTTAATGGACCTGCTGGGAAAAGCAGTGGGGTTTCCCCAGAATGAGCTCCAAGCAGGGCCATGGGGGCAGGGGAGCTGAGGGGCCCAGAGTAGGGCCTTGGGGCCCACAATGTTGGATATTAATGCAAATTCAGAGCAAAGATTCTTAGCCATCTGTCCTTTTATTTTCTTTGGACCCAAACCGGCTGTTGGTGGTTATTGAACAACAGTGGCCCTTGTTTACCGGCAACTGAGTGTTTGGGAAGAGAACCAATCAGTCAAGGCACAGAGAAAAATACCCCCTAAGTGAACCTTCCTGAACATCCCAGAACATCCTGACCACTGATATTTCCAGGAAAGCCTGTATTCAGAGAGGGGCACCGGCATGCCTGCGGCTTGTCAGTGCGGAGCCTGCCACCGTCCGAGGCTGAGCCTAAGGGCTGTGCTGGCGTTCTCGACTTCCCCCGGTGCCCCAGGAAAGGCCAGGCTGCATCTAGAATGAAGGGTGCTCGTTTGAAACATGAAATCTCTGGTATTTGAGGAAATAGATGTGCGGGATTTCCTCAGGTGGGTACAAGTCATGGCCTTAGAATCTGTGCTATTTTGAAGAGCCTTCCTTTAGTGAGCAGCCTTCCTCCTGTATCAAGGGCCTTTATTTACTTAATGACCATTTTTCCCCCCTTCAGGATTCCCTGTGAGAGCTCCTGGGCTTGTTTACATCTTGGTCCACACAAATAATCCCCGAGTGTGGCCAGTAAGGTTATGAGAGACGCTGCTCTGCGGACAGTTGGTTTTTAAGAAGCTTAATCTAAATACCTGGTTTTATGCAGACAGTTTCTGGACAGTTCATTTTTATTCTCCATCTAGTTTCTTCCTTCCTTTCTTTTTTTATTTAAAAAGAAAACCAAAAGCTTTCATCAGCAGATCCTGATGAGAATTATTCCTTTTGCAGAGGTTAAGAATTTGGTGTCCAGTAGATCTTCACCTGAACAGGAGGATGGAAAGGTAATGACTCCCTGGCCCCCTTTTTTTCCTCTGTGCTGCTCCCCAAAGTTAAAGTGGAAGTGAAGATCTGGTGGTAGTAATTTTTTTACAATCCCCCAAGAAAAAACCAACACACACACGCACACACACACACTCAAGGATGTGCCCCACGCCACATTCAGAATAACTTGAAATTCAGTTTTCTTTATCGGATTTTCCATCTCTAGTGTTTATGACCATACCTAGCTATCTTTCTAGTAGTATATGCAAGATGACATAATACATTTTCCAAAACAAACTTGTACTCCAGGACTGATAGCTAGCTGTGTGCCGGTAAGGCGCTTGCTAGAGTGAACCTGGGAGAGAGCCTTGGAGCAAGAGAAGCTATGGAGAGCTCGCAGGCAGGTTTCAGCTTGGGACAGGTCCGTCTCGTATTTTTAGCTCTTAAATACTATCAGTTAAGGACAAGACTAGTTTTCTGTTTATGTGTGGTGCACATGTAACATGTCTTTACTGGTGTTCTCTGAGGTTGTTTTTCTAGTTTACAAAAATAAGGAAGCATTAATATGGCATTAAAAACACACACCTGACTTTATCTCTTCCAGGGCCTGAAAAGCCTGGTGGTTCAACTGAATGAGCATGAAGACCAGGACTGTCTAGATTTGGGTAGGTTCCAAAATATGGCTTCTCCTTGCACTCCTAGGGGCAGCACCGTCCCAGGTGCATGGAGGACAAGAAGGAAATATATTTAAAAAAGAAAGTCTTCCTTCCTGGGAACCTTGTCTGTTTCTTGAAACTCACTCAGATACATTTTCTTTGCAGCATTAGTTATGCAATGACCTCAGAGGTTGAGTCTCTATAATGTAAAAAGCAAAACAATCAAAACAAAGCAATGAAGGCTTTTCCTGAGCTGTTTTGTTCTGAGCCAGCTGGGGCTGGGGACTTGTCCTATGTTACCTTGTTAGGCACAGCCCTCAGGTGAAGCGACTCCCCTCGCGGAGAGTGCCTCATGGAATTGGGACTGATAACTTCCTTCCTCCTGGCCCTGGAATCCCCAAGCTGACCACTATTTCATTTTGATACCCAGTGTGGCCCCTTCGAGCTGAGCTGATAGGATCTTACCCCTGGCCTCCTTCAAAGGCCCCGGGAGGCCCCTGGGCAAGGAGAAGGTCATCCTTCCTGTGGGCCTGGAAATTCTCATCTGCTCACGTGCGTGCTAGTTCACAGCACCCTGAGGGCTCCTCCACAAAGCTCTTCCCTAGACATTTTCTAATTCTTCAGGAATAATCCAGGCCCAGAGTCCTCTTTTGAGTTACAGCCTGATGAGGCTGTTGGGTTGGAGGACATACATAGGCTGGGCAGAGGCCTCGTCTGGCCACCTGGATGGTCTTTGAAGGCCTCTGTGCTAAGTGGAAAGCAGATAAGCACCAACTTTCCTAGGTGGTGTCTTCAAGCTCAGCACAGCTGAGGCAGGTCACATACCTGGAAAGCACAAGGGCCAAGCAGTCGTAGGAGTTGCAGAGGTGAGGCGGCGGCGGTGGTGGTGCAGTGCTCAGGCTGGTGTGAAATCGGGAAAACCAAGACGATGCCCAGGGTGGTCCCGCAGAGCCTAGTGGTCGGGGTGCTCCCTGGAGGCCCATGGAGCGTTATGGGCACATTTGGCAGCTACTCGACAAAGCAGTTACAACAGTTGGGAAATCATGAAGAATGAGGCCTGGTGAGGAGGAAGCACCCTCAGGGGTGGTTGGCTGAGCTGCTGGTAGCTTGGCTACGAGCCAGCAGAGATTTGCTGGATCTCTTTGCGTGTGGAGCTCCTGAAATTGGAACAGACACGGAGACCATCCCCAGCAACCCACACGCCTTTACTATTCCTGTTATATAAGGTAAGAGGAAGAATTGACTTCTGGAAGGGGGGAGATGAGAGGTGCAGGCCAGCATGTCCGTCTGGATGGCTGCTGTGGCCACAAAGCCAGGAGCGTGGCCCTAGCCCATGCATACAGGATGTCACATCCACCCAGTGCATCACATACCCAGGAATGCTAGCTCCGAAGAATGTTTACCAAGACAAATTGCTGGTGGCGGGGGGCGGGGGGGGGGGAGTGTTGGCTGGTAAACGTATGAAATACCAGGATTATTTTATTTTTATTTTTAAAAAAATATATTTTATTGATTTTTTACAGAGAGGAAGGGAGAGGGATAGAGAATTAGAAACATCGATGAGAGAGAAACATCGATCAGCTGCCTCCTGTACACCCCCTACTGGGGATGTGCCCACAACCAAGGTACATGCCCTTGACTGGAATCGAACCTGGGACCCTTCAGTCCGTAGGCCGACGCTCTATCCACTGAGCCAAACTGGTTAGGGCATACCAGGGTTATTTTAATTTAGGTTTTGAAAACTCACTTCATTCTCAAACTGGTATACTTGCTGGGTAAAGAAGACACGCGTGAAGGAAATTGTGGTAGCCTGACCAAATTCGGGTGTTTTGTCAGTAACATCATTGTGTCTGAGGAGGATTGTAGGGAAGGGTTTGAGACAGAACCGTGTGTGACGTTAACCCAGTGATTTATGGAAGGGTTGTGAATGATTGTTCCTCGTGCTTACATTTGCTTTTCGTTAACTTAAACTTTTTTTGGATTAAAAAAAGTTGCCTGACTTTATGCAAAGAAAATGATAATAGATTTTAAAAGAACCTTCTGACTCAGAGAAGGGGGCAGCCAGCAGTGAGCAATAGTCAGATGCCAAGCTGGAGTCTGCAGCTGAAAACCGCTTTTCCTCAAGGCCATTTTCAGCCTGTTTTGCTGTTTTATACGTGTGTACCTTCTGTTCAGTCTCTAGGGAAAGGGCTGATACATGTGGGGTCGAGGTATGTCTTTGCTGACTTGTATTATTGAAAATGTTTGATGTGAGTTTAGTGTGATCTCATAGACTACATCAGTGCTGTTGCGATAGAACTCTGTGACGATGGACATGTTCTGAATCTGCACTATTCAGCATGGTCGCCAACAGCCACATCTGTTTCTAGAATGTGTGATGTGTAACTAGTGTGACTGAGGAGTTGACTTTTAAATTTTATTTAATTTAGTACGCTGGGAATTGACGTTGTATTGTTGTTGTTAACCCATCAGAGCATCAGGAATCATACTGGCCATTAGTTATCCACCGAGAATGTTGATTGGAGGGTTAATGTCTCCAGGGGACAGCAGTTAGTAAGCTCTTCCGAGCCAGTGCCCCCACCACCTCATCGAGAAGTGATAGTAGGATTCCATTTATGCTGAGTCAGCAGTGATGGGCCCGCTCTCTGTGGATGCTGCAAGGGCCTGGTGTTTTGCTCAAAAGGGAGGGCTGGGACCTGATTCCATTGCAGTGAAGAGCGGGACGCCCCAGTGGTTCTTTCACATTCTTGGCAGGTAGAATGGGAGGAGAGGGCAAAGCATTTGGAGGAAATGGAAAAAGAGAAGGTAGATGGAATGGATCGATACAGAAATTAAGAAGGAAGGGTCCAGTTAGTCCCTGATAGAAGTGTAGAAGTATAGGGGGATAAAAATGATTAAAAACTAGAGGCTCAGTAGTGGGCACTGGCAAATGCTGTGCCCAGGAGAAGGGAAGTGAGCATCTGGCAGGAACAAGTAGACTGCCTGTGGGAAGATGGTGGAGCTTTGGCTGCCCTATTGGATTCCCAACTGCAAACAGAGATGCATTAGCTGTAAACAGCTTGATTAGCTGCTCTTTGCAAACTTTACTTTTAAAAGGTTGAATCTGAAAAATTAAAACCATGGTTAGAATTAAGATGTCCAACTCACAGTTGAGTTCGTGCTAAGGACTGTGACATAAGAGCGCCGGTATCTCAGGTGAATTGCAGAAGCTCCTGGAAGGTGACACCCCTGCTCTCTCAGCAAGTGATATTCCAGAGTGTGAGTACGTTGTGTATGACAGTCAGATTTGGTGAGACGCATACCGAAGCTGATTTTCTTGCAATAATTTATCAGCCATGGCTGCATTGGACTAAAGAGTATTTGAAACTTACTTGGCTAAAATTGTATATTGTATGACTCTTGGATGGGGGGAAAAGAAGGGATTTGGTGAAACTGACTTACTCAAACAAGAACTATGTGAGCATCGTGTAACTTTCCTCGTGAGGGACGATGGAAGGCAGGTAGGGAGAGACTAGGGGAGGTGGTGGCGGCATTGTCTGTTATCATCTGTTTTGCTCGGATAGTCCCAGTACCTTGATTGAGGCTCTGGGCATAAAGCAGTGCCATGTCTGCTGTTCCAGGTTTGGCTGGCACACAGTGGACTTGGCATAAGTATCAGAGAAGATTTTAAACATAACATCTTGCTAAATAGCTTTTGCTGAAAAATTATTGTTTTTTAAAATCATATAGAAAAATCAGATATTTTAGAATGAGTAGAAAAAAAGAAAAACATCCCTATAATTTTCCCACTCCCAAGGAGCTACTCTTAAATTTCGGTATACTTCCTACCAGTATTTTTTCCTATGCATCTATTGTTTATATAGTGATGATCATGTAAACAGTAGAATTTTGTTTCCTGCTTTATTCATTAATCAGCATATACCATAAGTATGCTCCATTTCAGAAGGTAGCTTAAACCGATTCTGACCACTTCCTACAAAAAAATATGGATTATTTTTCCAAGAAGAGAGGGAAAATGTCACAGAGACTCCCGAGAAGTATATTATTTGATTTTAAGGAGTGGCTTGGTTGTCAGTAGGTGCTGAGGCTTGAATCCCAATTATTCTTTAACACTTTGGGTCACTTCATTGCTCTTGCTGTTTGTTACTTATACATGGTCTGAGAAAAAGCAAGCCTCTCAATGGGTGTTGAGCCTGGGAGGGTGGGCAAGAGGGAGACAGATGAACAAAAGTGGGATGTGGAAGGAGACCTGACTTGATGCCCCAAAGCAGAAACAGATAGAAGCAAACGTTAGGATGTGAGGTGCTTCAGAATGCTCAACCTAAATGACGCAGACTTCTGTTACTGCGGACAAGACCAAGAAGGAGAAACAAAGGCCCCACACAGGAAGCTCAGGGAGACGCCAGCAAAGGGAATCTGGAAGGAAATGATTGGAAGATCCAAAGAAACAGTGCCTCTAGTGCTGGTTTGGCAAACCATCAATTAAGTAGGACTAATTAGATTAATATTTCTTTTCTTCTTATGTTCACTAAAAGTTTGGAAATGAAAGTAATGCTGTTAAGCTGTAAAAACTTATAAAACTGTATTTTTAAATTGTTTGTGAGCATACAGTTTTGCAAATGTTCCCAACAACATTTTGGGAACATTAAGGTCCTAGATCTTAAGTGTGAAATCTTAAGATATAGGACCCATGTCAGTAGAAGTTGGTCCTCTATTGGCTATTACTATTTTTTATTTTTATTTTTTAGGTGAAAAGTACAGAAACTTTATTGCAAGCAGACACTACCTCTAAAACCTAATTCTAAATTCTAAGCCTAAGACTGTCCCTCCTGGACAGACAGAGAAGGGTGGCCGCTGCTTTCTTTGTCTTGAGGCATTAAATAGGCTGCAGTTCTTTGTCTGAACCTGACCCCTTCTTATTGGTCATTCTGCTGCACAGAATTAGTTTTCAAACCTCAAAGCCCACGTGGTGTCCCCCACCTTCTCTCCCCCTTACCTTGTTGGTTGGAGTCACTTTTGATTTATCTTATCCCTCTCCCAGTTGTGTTGGGAGAGAAAGCCCTATCTTATGGGCCTCCCAGCTACTCAGGTCAGGGCTACTTTTGGCCTAACTTATGGTCACTTTAATTGCTCAGGCCCGAGATACCCCTGTCGGTCGTTGGTTTATGGCTGTCTTATTTGCACAGGCCAGATATATTTCTATTTTATTGGCTATTATTTGAAAACATAACTCTATCTATGTTGAGATCTCAGGAATGTTGCATGAAACATAAAAAAAAAATGTAAAAAAAGAGAGAAAACCTTAGCAAAGCTCCTATCCTTTGGAAAATAAGTTTTCAAGCCAAATGTTTGGCTAATGTCTCTTTTCTTTTTTTCCTTTTGAAATTTGACAATACTCTTTATTGTAAATTCCATATAGCCAGTTGATTCTTACAGTACACTTTTTTTTCTTTATTGGTTAAGGTGTTACATATGTGTCCTTATTGCCCCATTGATCCCCCCCCCACACACACTCATGCCCTCACCCCGCTGGTGTCTGTGCCCATTGGTTAGGCTTATATGCATGCATACAAGTCCTTTGGTTGATCTCTCCCCCTTACCCCCACCCTCCCCTACCTTCCCTCTGAGGTTTGACGGTCTGATCGATACTTCCCTGTCTCTGGATCTGTTTTTGTTCATCAGTTTATGCCGTTCATTATATTCCATAAATGAGTGATATCATGTGATATTTATCTTTCTCTGACTGGCTTATTTCACTTAGCATAATGCTCTCCAGTTCCATCCATGCTGTTGCAAACGGTAAGAATCCCTTCTTTTTTACCACAGCGTAGTATTCCATTGTGTAGATGCACCACAGTTTTTTAATCCATTCATCTGCTGATGGGCACTTAGGCTGTTTCCACATCTTAGCTATTGTAAATTGTGCTGCTGTGAACATAGGGGTGCATATATCCTTTCTGATTGGTGTTTTTAGTTTCTTGGGATATATTCCTAGAAGTAGGATCATTGGGTCAAATGGGAGTTCCACTTTTAGTTTTTTGAGGAAACTCCATACTGTTCTCCACAGTGGCTGCACCAGTCTGCATTCCCACCAGCAGTGCACAAAGGTTCCTTTTTCTCTGCATCCTCGCCAGCACTTGTCGTTTGTTGACTTGTTGATGATAGCCATTCTGATAGGTGTGAGATGGTACCACATTGTCATTTTGATTTGTATCTCTCTGATGATTAGTGACTTTGAGCATGTTTTCATATGTCTTTTGGCCTTCCTTATGTCTTCTTTCGAAAAGTATCTATTTAGGTCTGTTGCCCATTTTTTGATTGGGTTGTTTATCTTCCTTTTGTTAAGTTGTATGAGTTGGCTAATGTCTCTTTATGCTCCTGGCTACAGAAGTTTTACCCCCCACACCCTCGTTTTTTTTTTTTGTTTTTTTTTTTTTTGGGGGGGGGCAGGGTGGGGGGTGGTCATTTCTCTACTATAAGCCAAAACTTACCAGTGATATGGCTTTGAAATCAAGGGTCTGGGATGGAAAAATATCCCAAGAAGACCTTTGGGAATGCAAAGTTATTTGTAAAAATTGACTCAAATTTTATGCCTTTTGTTAACTTCAGTGAAATTTTCTTATTGCAGTTGTTGAGGTTTTAAAAATTGTTTTTGGTAGAGGACATTGCTGACTTACTGGAATTGTGTTGAATATTGTAAGCTCAATTTGGTATTCTTATCACAAATGTCCTGCCTTTTATATTTGCGGCTTCATTGTTTGGATAAAATTCCCCCTGTGGAATGCAGGGAAAATATTGTTTCATTAAATTAGACAATTAGGGTATTTATCGGAAAACTTTTATCCCATAAATTAGAAGAAAGAATTTTTTTAGGTTAATATATACTATAAACTAGGAAACATGAAGAAACTAAAGCCTTACTAGAGGTTTATAGTTTATCATATTGTATTTTCTTCTGATTAAAAACAAAAACAAAAACAACCACATCTGCCCAGCCAGAGTGGCTCAGTTGGTTGAACATTGTCCTGTGCACTGAAAGGCTGGCAGTTTGATTTCCAGCCAGGGCACATTTTGGTTGTGGGTTTGATCCCCCAGTTGGGGCACATACAGAGGGTACCTGATCCATATTTATCTCTCATCTCTCCTCGCCCTCCTCCTCCTCCTCTGCTTCCTCCTCCTCCTCCTCCTCTCTCTCAGCATGTCCTCGGTGAGGATTAAAAAAAAAATAAAAAGCCTATCTTAATTTATAATTTCCAAGTCTAGGAAGCAGTGATGAGTCTGATGTTCTGTTTAATGTTTGCTCACCAAGGTTTCCAGGGGAAAAAAGAAAATAGAGAGTGAGTTAAAGTTAGGAGTTGCTGATCTAAGCATTCAGTTATCCTATGGTTCTAAACTCTTCCAGGTTTTAATTTCAGCGGAATTACCGTGGAGCTGTAACAATCCTGGAGCCTGGACCCACCCTTAGAGAGGTTGAATTTAATTGGTCTGGAGTGTAGCCTGTGCTTCAAGAGTTCTAAGAGCGCCCCAGGTGATTCTCAGGTGTGGCGGAGCTTGAGAACCAGGGACACAGTTCCTTACTTTAAGGTGCTCTGCTCTGCTGAAATCACCCCGGACTTACTAGGTTTCCATATTTTTGGAATTTAGATTATAAAAGCAATTAATGAAAGCCAACTTGTATTAGGTTTGCAGACTTTTAATGATTATCACCATCAATATCTTCGTAGATGTGGGAAATGTGAAAACTTTGGGAAAAAATTATTGAAAAAATTTCCTAACTACTTGAACTTTAATGAGGTTATTGATTTAGAGATGCACAGATTGGGATGAAGGGAGTTGGGTTTACACGAATGTTATAAGGGCATTATGACGATGCTTGATATTTTTGGCATTAGTACCTGTAGTATAATCTAAATCACCTTTTTCATCTCACAAACCACCCTAATTTCTGAAATGTAATCGAGGGAGGGGGAAATGGCAGGTTTTTTTCCCCTCTGAACTCTTAAGTTCTTCATTCTCCAAAATAATATCTTCAACTCCAAATAAACCAGTTTCATGAATAAGTTAATTCCATAGGATCCTTCCCTAAAGATTCTATCTTGATATTTAAATCAAATGATTAGCTTATAAATTTCAAACAAGTATAACATTTAAGGAAACTACAACTAATTATGAAAAAAATGAACTATATTCTGGAAATAGCATTTATAAAATTTTTACATGGAAAGTTAAAATTCCACTCAGAAATTTACCTTTTTCTTGTGATGAAACACTTCAGGAAACCTGTGTGCACAGACACTTAATGGAAGAACTGCCTTCACAGAGGACTCACTGGGCTGTGGCTTGATTGCAGTGTAAATGTGTTTATGTGCATTTAGGCCTGTTTTTTACTGAGTACCAGTGGTTAATCCCTTGGAAGGGACTGTAGAGCAATTAACATTCTGGTTAGCTTTCATGCCAGGCAGTACAAGCTCTAACAATTTATTGGGACAATTTGCTTTAACTGTTTGAGTGGCTGATTAAGAAGGCATTTTTATGAAACATGACCCCTTCCTCCAGACATGGGCAAGAAAGCCAACAGAATTTATTCTCTATATGAGGTTCTGCTGAAAACTATGTGTAATAAAAATATAGAGTAGTGATGCAATTCGAGGCCAAATAGGAGATCCAGCAGTAAATAATCTGTTGTTGCTTCATAATATTTAAAATCGCAAACAAAAAATCAGAATAAAGAGTGAAGTTGAAGGTATCTAGATCTAGAACTTGAGAAGAAAACTTTGAGTAAGCTAGCTGAGTTTCATCAGGGTTCTTGAGATTTGTCTGCCAAGAGGGTTTCTGTTGACCTGACTGAGGTAGACTCACCTGTGCACAGGTGGCACATGGGAGCTTCTCATTGGGGTTAACTCTCGGGAACTATTAAAATTATTTTCAGCATGTAATTTTTAATGTCTAATTAATCCTCTTAGAGTTACACAGCAACTTTACATAATAAGAAGTTAAGCAAAAAGAAATTTTATGCTTGACTTGAATACTATACATCTGAATAAGTGATGCAAACATTCTTTTAACATGAATTGCAAACATATAATCAACACAGATTCTGTACTTTTTGTCTCCATCTTTTAACATTTTCAGACTTTATTTTTCAGAACAGTATTAGATTTACAGAAAAGTTGTAAAGATAATACAAAGAGTTGCCATATGCCCATTTCCCCACTTCCCCAGTTTCTCCTATTATTAACATCATATATTACTATGCTACATTTGTTGACAATAGACGAGTATTGATACTTTATTATTGACTAATGTTCTTACTTTATGTAGGTTTTATAGTTTTTGTCTAATTTTCTTTTCTGTCCCAAGATGCCATATTACGTTTAGTTGCCATGTCTCCTTAGCTTCTCTTGGCTATGAGAATTTCTCAGACTTTCCTTGTTTTTGATTATTTTGACAGTGTTAGGACTCCTGGTCAGGTATTTTGTAGAATGTCTCTCAATTGGTATTTTTCTCATATTTTTCCATCATTAAAACGAGGTTCTGGGTTCTGGGAGGAAGTTCACAGAGGTAAAGTACCATTTTCATTATGTCATATCAATGATATATACCGTCAACACTACTTTATCACTGGGAATGATGACCTTGGTCACCTGGCACAGGTAGAGCTTGTCAGGTCTCTCCATGGTAAAATTACTCTTTCCCACCACTCTTTCCATACTGTATGCTTTGGCAGGAAGTGATGACGTGCAACTCATATTTCACGAGTAGGAAGTTATCTCTATACATCCTTTCGGATAAAATATCTACATAGAATTATTCTATATGGGAGACTTGCATTCCCCCATGTATTCATTTATTCAGTTATTTATGTCAGTATGGATTCATGGGTATTTATTTTATACTAGTTAAGAAGGCATTTTTATGAAAATATAGAGTAGTGATGCAATTAGAGGCCAAATAGGAGATCCATCAGTAAATAATCTGTTGTTGCTTCATAATATTTAAAATCGTAAACAAAAAATCAGAATAACATGTGATTTATTTGTTTTTCAGAGTGTTCTAGCTTTGGCCATGGGAACTCTTTCAGTTGGCCTCTGTGTCTTATCTACATATCCCTGTCATTGTGGGCTTTTTGTTTAGGGTGATGGAAGTATTCTTTATGATACTGTGATGGTGGATACACGACGTGCATTTTTCAAAACCCATAGAACATATGGACACAGATTAAACTCCAATGTGTGCAAATAAAAATAATTAAGAACACAGACAATGGGATGATGAGGGCTGGGTTGGGGTGGGGTACGGGAATGGGCTAGAAGAGGTTAATGGGGGAAAAAGGAGGACCTATGTCAGTGATAGCGAACCTTTTGAGCTTGGCGTGGCAGCGTTTTGAAAAACCCTAACTTAACTCTGGTGCTGTGTCACATACAGAAATTTTTTGATATTTGCAACCATAGTAAAACAAAGACTTATATTTTTGATATTTATTTTATATATTTAAATGCCATTTAACAAAGAAAAATCAACCAAAAAAATGAGTTCACGTGTCACCTCTGACATGCGTGTCATAGGTTCGCCATCACTGACTATGTAATACTTTCAACAATAAAGATTTTAAAAAAATTAAGAAGTCGGAGGACCCTCTGGTGGAATGCAGAATGTGACAAAAGAATCTAACTAGTAAACATGTGTGAAATACCTTACTGTAGGGGTTGGGAATGCAGATTTGGAAATGGGTAAGCACTGTCTTCTAGGTGATAAAGTTGTTTCCCACGGGGTACAGGTTAACAATTTGGATACCACTATAAATGTGTACTGGAAATGAGCAATCAAGTGAGTGGAGTATGGGTAGTAGGTGCCAGGTTTCTCACTCTTGGAGCCGGAGTTTATAGATAAGCGAGGGGTGGAGGCCAGGATGACTCATGTGCTAATAAATTAGAGTTGTAGACATCAGTATGCACTTATGATTGATTAATATGGATAGACATGGTTATATAGAGAAATATTTGTAGATATGTGTATGTGCATAGGCTAGGACACACACATACATATATTTCCTTGCCCTGTTAGTTGCCCTAGAAGCAGCAACGTTCCATCCAGTAGTATATACAAGATGAGCCATCCGTTATATTTTGTGTGAATTTTAGCTTAAACTGTGGCATTGATAGTTTAGAGTTTATGTTAAAACTAATTATTTACATTCTTTGTCCATTTTATACCTCATAGTTAACTTATTTACATGTGAATAATCATGTGAAAGTCTATAGAACAGAAAGTTGAACATGAATGTTAAAACTAATAAAAATAAGTGTGTGGCATGTAAGAAACATTTTTGGTGCGTTTGGGAAAATTGGAATTGGAACATTACTAGAATAAACTGAAAATGTAATTATAGATGTTGCTCTCCCTAAGTGTCTTGGCTCTTCCTATTAGAAGGGGTTGTTTTCTCCTTAGACCAGTGGTTCTCAACCTGTGGGTCGCGACCCCTTTGGGGGTCGAACGACCCTTTCACAGGGGTTGCCTAAGACCATCGGAAAACACATATATAATTACATATTGTTTTTGTGATTAATCACTATGCTTTAATTATGTTCAATTTGTAACAATGAAAATACATCCTGAATATCAGATATTTACATTACGATTCATAACAGTAGCAAAATTACAGTTATGAAGTAGCAACGAAAATAATTTTATGGTTGGGGGTCACCACAACATGAGGAACTGTATTAAAGGGTCGCGGCATTAGGAAGGTTGAGAACCACTGCCTTAGACTATAATGAGATACATTTCTACCCCTTCAATCCTTTCTCTGTCTAGGCCAGTGATGGCGAACCTATGACACGCTTGTCAGAGGTGACACGCGAACTCATTTTTTTGGTTGATTTTTCTTTGTTAAATGGCATTTAAATATATAAAATAAATATCAAAAATATAAGTCTTTGTTTTACTATGGTTGCAAATATCAAAAAATTTCTGTATGTGACATGGCACCAGAGTTAAGTTAGGGTTTTTCAAAATGCTGACACGCCGAGCTCAAAAGGTTCACCATCACTGGTCTAGGCTCATGGCTCGTGTCCTTGCTTCTCCCACTGCCAGGGCCCCTCACATCCATTATCCATAACTGCCTCTCCAAGGTAAATGCAAAATTCCTCATAATTTATTGTTCAGAAAAACTTAGCCAACTTGTCCAAATTCTTTCCTTTCAGGTTATGCCCAGGCACTTCAGTGTTAAAAAAAAAATGATGTTCACCATGGGTCTTTTACCTTAAGAGAATCCTCTAAGTAGAACTGATATCTGTAGCAATACAAAATGCTGGTGGAAGCTTTGACAATATAATTCTTTAATATGTTGCTTCAGTCAGAAAGTCTATTCTTTTCTTGTCCTAAAGTGTTTTAGGTATTTCCTTCTTATACTACATGTGAATATGTCAGAATACAAGTAATGTTCTTTTGTTGGATTTTTAGATCTTACTCATTTTTGCCTTAGACAATAGAGTGATATAAAGGGGCATATCAGAACCTCTGAAGCAGGATGCAGGTTTTATGTTGAGATAAATGAAAGTAATAAAGGTAGGTGAGAAATTTTTTAAAATCTTATTTTTAAAAGTGAGATAAATTAGAGTTCCATTTTTCCACAATCTCTCCAACTTTTTGCTTGTTGATAATAGTCATTCTAACATGTATCTCATTGTAGTTGTGATTTGCATTTCCCTAATAGCTAGTGAAGTTGAACATCTTTTCATATGTCTATTGGCTGTTTGCATTTCATCTTGGGATAAGTGTCTGTTCAGGTCCTCCACCCATTTTTTAGTTTGGGTTGTTTGTCAGACAGAAAAAGTGAAGAACCATATGATTTCACTCATATGTGGAATATAAAACTGAAAGCAACCAATGAACAAACAAGAAAAACAGCCCCAAACTCATAGACTTAGACAACAGTATGGTGGTTACCAGAGGGAAGTAGGGGGAGTTAATAAAGGGTAAAAGGGGTCAAGTATATGATGAAGGAAGATGATCTGACTTTGGGTGGTGGGCACACAATGCAATATACAGATCATGTAGCATATAAATGTGCACTTGAAACCTAAGTAATCTTATTAACCAATGTCACCCCAATAAAATTAATTTACAAAATTGAACTCATATAAAAATAAAAATAAGGTGATATTATGAATGGTAGAATCCCAGAATTCCAATTTATGACAACAGTGATTGTACTGTGCTCCCAACTCACGTGTAATATATGTGAATTCAATTTTACGGGCTTGTTAAAAATATAAAACAGGATGGGGAGGTGGGGAGAAAAATAATAATTTAAATCTCAGGTGGCTCCACCCATGATTGCACTCTGTGAGTATAATGCCCCTGAGTGAGTGTGACACTGGAGATGTGATTGCGCTGTTCCCACTGTGCATCTCATAAGTGAGCACCTCTTACCACATGGAGATGAGCTGTGCCTTTAAAGATCCTTATTTTCGATCCTTATTAACATAGCTTCTTAATGCAAGCCAACCATTTCACCCAGTGCCAACCCAACAACGTAATGCTGTTCTCCAATGAAAAACTGCTTGGGTTGAACTTAGATGACCTTAGATGAACTTAGATATCCTTCCAAGAGATTTTGGAGGAAGATTTTGACCATCTCTGATCTTCACCTACTGCTAGAACCAGCAGCTGCATGTAATTGTCACATACTGGCTGAAGTTATCCAGAATAGGCTTGTCCTGGCGTTAGGGGTCTTGTCTCCTCTGGTCTGTACTTTTTATGACTTTTTCAAGAAAGGTGTCTAGCAGTGTTCAACACTGGTCCCCCGTGGTCAAACAAGGGAGCAGAAAATAATAAATTCTCCTCCTCTTCTTTCTGCCTTGTATGATTTTCTGGAATGTCTTTGCACATTGCCATGTCTTAGTTTTGAAAATCAAGCTATTACTTCTGAGGTAGTGTCTATAATGTAGAAGAAAAGGATAATGAAAGGGCAACTTTATTTTTTTTCTCAAATCTTTATTGTTGAAAGTATTACATACGTCCCCTTTTCTCTCTCATTGGTCCCTTATGCCCGCCCCTGCCCCCTACCCCAGGCCTCCAGCATGAAAGGGAAACTTTAGATTTAATATTTATGCTAGAAGTTATTGAAAACTTACTTATGTTAAGTTCTTTATTATTATCTCATTTGATCCTCACAAATCTTTGAAGTATAGAGGTTATGGTCTTATTTTGAATAAAACAACTGAGGGTCAGAAAGTACGAGTGACTTCATTGGGGCCACGAAGCAAGTAAGTGACAGAGCCCGTGAGCCCAGATGTGTATGGCTCCAAGAATGTATGATTTTTGTCTTTGGCTTGTGGCTCCTTAAAAATATAAGTTATGACACAGTTCTTGCCCTCCAGGAATGTGAGGCCCCATTGAAGGATAAGAAGACTTACAAATACTATAATTCAGATCAAAATATAAATACCCCTCTAAGGAGATTTAATTTTATCAAGGTTGAAAGGTAGGTGACCTGTTCTCTGATGAGGAGAATTGAGGAAAGTTTCCCTTCGATGCTGAAACTTCAAGGCAGCAGCATCTGTCCTGGATGATTGTAACCGTATGGAGGTCATTTTCTAAGTAAAGGATTTTTGAATTGAAGGAGGCACAGTAAGGCTGATGAAATCATTCGCACTTGCATTGTAATGGTTGTATGCTCTCTGGTGAGAAGTGGCCTTGGGGATATATCACTGAATTCTGCCAACTGCAATTGCAATCAGTCAGAGAAAGCAAAGAAATTAACTGATTGAATATGAATGAGATGTAAATAACATCTTGAAATAATTTAAATATTGGCACAATGGAAAAAAATAGTCTATTACTATAGAAAATGAGGATAAATGACCTACAGTTGGGAAGTTTTGGGGTGAGCAAGAAAAAAAAGAAGGGCTGTATGAACACAATGTTTTTAAATGTTAACGGAACTGTATATGGCTGGTTAGTGGAAATCATTTCATTCATTAAAATATATTGATTAAAAGAAAAAACCTATAGAACAAAAAAATAAAAGATATTGATAA
The DNA here is from genome assembly GCF_000147115.1 of Myotis lucifugus. Classification (NCBI taxonomy): domain Eukaryota; kingdom Metazoa; phylum Chordata; class Mammalia; order Chiroptera; family Vespertilionidae; genus Myotis; species Myotis lucifugus. The sequence goes on along the minus strand of NW_005871048.1, from coordinate 39,915,534 downwards.
GTAATAAAGCAAATGAGATTAGAAAATTTTTTGTCAGGCTTCTCACATGAATTGGTTGGGTAGTTTTAGAGTTTTTATTGTCAGAATAATTTTCACATCAATAATCATTGATATGCAATTGATCCCTCTGGGCTTTGGGGAAAATTATATTAATATGGATCTATCTACCTAGAATCTCAACTAATAGAAATGTGTTTTACGGAGTTCTTTCATATCTCTCTTTGTCTGCATTGTCCTGAAGTTCTTATCTATTACTGATGGTCAAGCTAGGAGCAGCCTGCTCCAGTAGTTTGCTGACCTGGGATTTATCCTAGTGAGATGGCTCTAAAACTTCATCTTGCATGAGAATGAAAGACAATAGTATCTCCTGGTTCAGCACTTTCATTTCAGTTTGGTGATGTACTGGTTGGTGGACATTCCCTTCCTTTGGTCTGTGGATATTTCTGAGGCAGCCCAAGGGTGCATGAACCTATGTACACCCCAAGCATTGCCTGGAGCCCTAGAGAAAAATGGTTTTTTGCCACCCATAAGTACTGTTCTGTTTTCAAATAGAGATACTGTTGTAATGAATAAAATATAAACACACTTAAACACTTTACAAGAGTTCATGTAGCTTTTTGTCAATGTACATGTTTACAATAAAGAAGATATAAAAATACTACAGCTGTTATGTAAAGATTCTACACCCACAAGTTAAGACTAATAAGTGTAAATCATTCATTTATTCAGCACATGCCTACAATGTTTCTGGCACTGTTCTGAGCCCTAAAACTGAGAATGAATGGAAACACCCATCCACAAGATTTTATCTCTTTTCTTATTAAAGATATATATGGACTAAAACTCTTACCTAATGTAAGGGTTGAGAGTATTTTATCCTTACAGTTGCACCTAGTTGAAGAATAAGAATACACAGTTATTCAAATAAAAAGGCACAAAATAGCAATGTACTAATGTTTATTTTCACTTAGTTATAATGCTTACACTTAAGCATTATCATGCTTACATTTACAACTAGAAGTAGTTGTATTTTGTCCTAGTTATGTTATATAAAAACACAGTAGTGATTTATGTAATTTTGATTCTGATTTGAAATTAAGTGGCTTTTCTCCTTTTTCCACTTCTTTCTGTGCCCCTCACCCAACACCTCCCAACAGATAGGATTAGCTGTCACAGAGCAAGTTATGCATCTGTTTCCTTACACAGCATTGCGCGATGGTGCCAGCCATTTGGGAAATAATTTTCATGAAGAGATGAATGTTAATTAAGACACATATTGTCATGTTCCAAACTTGCAGGATCGAACAGATCCTCATATTGTTTGGGTGTCAGACGACCTCACAAAACAAAACACAATGCTTCTTGCTATCATTGCTACTTAAAGAAATGCTTAAAAGAGACTCCCCTCTGAAACTTGGGGTACATTTTCCCACCACAGGTCTTGGTTGCTGTGTCTGAGCTTATTTGGGGCACGTGCATCCATGTGCTTCTAGGGAGTTGTGGCTGTAAGTTTGAGCAGTGTCACGCTTTATGGGGAGGCGGTAATGAGCTCCCACTGAATGCTAATTAGGGGAGAGTTGTTCAGGGAGACCGCCTAAGAACTGTTGGTTTGTGGTAAATTAGTCACTAGCTCTATTGAGGCCCATGCAGGTTTAGATCAGAGCTATGATGGCGCCCAGATCCTTATGATCCACAGCCAAGCTTGGTGACAATTTAAGAAAACAGCTCAATTGTGCTAAATAGTAGTAGATGACTTTGCCTGGATTTAATGAGAGGAGTATAATTCTGTATAAAATGTAAAGCTCTCAGCCACTTCAGGATTTAAAAGGTGGGGATACTGGATGTTAAATGAATTATCAGAGCTGTTTTGGCTCTTAGAACTGAAAAGCTGCCAAACCAGTCAGTGAAAAGACAGATTGCTCTGGAAAAATCCTTGCCCTGAGTGTGGTGGCCTTCATTTGCGTGTGCAAGGCGCTTTCTGGCTGTCCACACACATAAATCTCAGCCTTTATCTAACACGGCACAGGGTGGCTTTTCTGAGAAATGATACTCCAGCTCCAGATCGAAACAATTGCCTGCGTTTGGAAGCTTTTCTTGAATCACAAGCAGTTCTTTCAATTCCCAGTTACCTTTCTTCTTCATTTCCATTTCCAGCCACCAGAAGAGGGGAGTTAATGATTCATTGGCTCCCAGTGACCTTTTGAATAACTGGACTGTGATGTGCCAGTGCGACTCCGCTCCCTCTCTCTCTCCCTTTTACTTCCCTAGTTTGGCTTTAATATTTACAGCCTCCTTCTCGGTCTACATGCCTGAACGCCTGAAGGAAGCAGAACATTTATTGCCTCTCCCTCCCCGTGTTCGCCAGCTTTTCACTCAGCCCCGTTCCTTCCTTTTACATCACATGGGAGACTCGCCTCCTGGCTGGGACGCCCGGGTTCTTCCTGAGTCTCTGCTGTTGGATCCGTCGGTCTCACCCACACAGAACGATGGATTCTGATTCAGACTCACCTTTTAACTACTCGTGGCCTGCCTTCCCCAAAATGAGGATCCGACGGAGGGCGTCCAGACAAGGTAGATCACAGGCTCTTTTATTTTCCCAGAGCCAAGCCAGGCATCTTCGTATTCTTAACTTTTTTTCTTCTTTGTTCCTTTGCCAGGCTGTTTTCTGACGAAGTACGCGTTTATACCTGTCTTTATAAAACTCTCACTATGTAAATACTTTACATAGAGACTCCCAAGATAACCCTACTCCTTCCCGTGTTCCTTTCACTTTGAGCCTACCTTTGTACCTTGTGCATGTGTAACTCACAATTTAAAAAGAAAAGTGAAGGGAGTTTAGTACAAGGTGTATGTTTTGAGTTCACTTAATCAGAGTTACCTCGACAATAAAGAGTCCTGTTGATTTAAACGTGCCCGGCTATGGTGGGGTATGAAGAGAGCGACACATGCCCTCGATACCCAGTTTCTGCTTCGTGTGTGTTTTGGGTTTTCAAGTGTGTATTAATTTTTTAAAAAATATTTTGTACTTTAAAAATTGTTCTTTCTTTTTTATACTATTTTACTGATTTTTATAGATGCTCTAGGGAAGGGACTTTGTGAAGGTAATTTCAACAAGAAAGCCTGCGTATCTCCAGGGGATATAGTCATATAGTAAAAAGTTTAACAATCATTAGCAAGTATGCAAAATCATTTACTGCCAAAGGAAGAAGAGCCATTTATCTGCAGCGTGATTAACAATGGAGTGGGTTTACACCACCTATTTTCCCTCACCTGCACCCCACTCTTGTGGTGGAGGCCTTAGAAACCAAGGGGCAAGTTGGTATTCAGCAGCGAAGGTGCCCAGAGAATCTGCCCATGGTCCTTGCTGGGCTCAGCAGGTGGCGATTGCTGCTTTCTGTGATTTGCAGAACAAGAAAGATAGTCAGTTTCCCCTTCCCATCTCCTGTCTGGTGCAGGGGCTTATGAGGTTGTTTTTAATTTAAGGAGAAAGGACCATTTTCATGAGCTTACAAGCAGAGGAGGTGCTTCTGAAAGTGCGACTTCTTTATTCTCTGGAGCAGAATGCCCTACTGCACCACCCCGTACTGTTCCCCGAGAAAAATGGAGGCTGGCAGTTATTAACACACCTGGTTCTCTTCAAGGATCTTGTTTCCTTCTTCTGAAACAGAGGGGTGTGTGTGTTTGTTTGCTCTTTGGCTGGGATCAAGGCCAGCCACAGGAATAAGATGGCGTGAACATCTGGGGGAGGAGGGTAGAGAGCCTCAGCCTGAAAAATCTCCCGTGCTGCCCAGCTGCCATCCTTGAAACTCTGTCATGAGGAACTTAAAGAACTTCTACAGTGTTCTATTTTCCGGTTACTCTGTTTTTTAAATTTAATGTCTTCTTTGTAGGGGTAAAGGACTATGATGTATGCAACTTGCCATTAAATGGTTCAGGGGGGGAAATATACCTATGAGAGAGCACGAATGTGTGCATGTAAAAGCATGTTTGAATATAAGTAGAAAATAGAGTGAAATATTAACAATAGGTGACTCTGGGTAAAGGTGGTATATTGGTGTTCTCTTCGAATTCTTGCAGCCTTTCTGCAAGCTTGGAATTATTTCTAAATTAGGAAACCTTTAAAAACATTTAAATCACTTCTGAGAAGGAAGCTATACGAAGTCGCTAATACTTTAGAGTGAATATTATTAGTTTGGGTTCATTGAGAACGACTTGAGGGCAGGTACCAGTTCTGTAAGACTGCTATCTCTTTTTGCAGCCCAGTTAAGTTTGGGGGAATAACCTGCTTAACATATTTTTGTATTTCCACTGCTTGGCTGGCCGACTGGATGCCTATGGTTTTGGGGGCCTGGGTAGCCTAACAACCCGGAGAGACATGGGGTTAATAATTAGGAGGCCAGTGGAGAACCTGGAGAGTCCAGTGGAGGTGGAGGGAACGCATTAATCACACTCTCCTTTGAAATCCAAAGTTGGAGCCCAGCCACTTTGAGCTACAACAGAAAGTCATAACATAGCTATGTGTAAATTAAACTCAATTCAAGTGAAAGCAGGTACCCAGAATGTGAGAATGATTAACTGTTTGCTGCTAATAAACAAAAGACAAGTGCAAATAGGTTGGTAGCAGAGAGTTGGGGATCGCCAGACAGTGTTCTATGCTTCCTTTCTTCATTCAGTGGTCACGACCTAGTTGTGAAGATGGGTTTGGTCATCCCATAATGTTGGCTGGACAGGGTCCCAGAACCATAGGTCACAAAGATGACCTGTTCCAGCCACCACAATTTACAGACAAGGGTGATAGGGCCCAATTAAGTGAAGTGATGGGGAAATGTTCACATGTTCCACAGGCATCTCCAGAGTGCTGGGTACTGGCATAGAGGGCGGGGCAACGTGGGAACCAGACAGACACTGTCCTTGTTACGCAAGGGTCTTAGCTTTGGGAAGGGTCCCTCATCTCCCAGGACCCAGACATGCCACCTCCCTATGGCAGAAGAAACACCATGAAAGCTGATTTTTCCTTCAGTGCAATGATTGGTTTGTGAAGAGCTATCGTCTCTTGTCTCTTAGAGGATGATCCATTCATTTTAGCTTTTAAAACTAAGGTGAGTTAAGTTCTGTCTCATTCTTTCTTTCCTTTTAATCATCACCATCATTCTCAGAATGTAGGTTCCAGTCACCTGGGAAATCACGAAGGAGGTTTTGTGGGCTTGAAATGTCTACCTTATTAACAAATCTCTCTCATATTCAGTAAGAAATATTCTCTTTCATTTTATATTATGCTTTTAATTCCTGATCCTCCTTGTTATATTTCTTTTAATACCCTTTCTGTTCTTATTATCACTGTTCTTTGATAGACACATATATACGTACACAAAACTGGCTTATTTAGAGAAATGTGAAAATGTAGAGGGTTTGGTAATAAAAGGAAAACTAGATTAGCAGAAACCCACCAATACTTACATATCAACTGAAAAGCATTTAGTACTTACTTATTCTTATGCCTTCAGGAGAAAAAAAAAGGGATATACCTCAGAAGCAGTGCTTTTGGTCATGATCAGCAACGTAAGCAGAGGATGAAAGCAGTTAAACCAAGCTGCCTCCAATACAGCCCGGGGGTCCTCACAAGTTGCCCTCTGTCGTTTCATGGGCAGCCCTGGAACAGGCTGTGCTGGGAGTCTAGTGGTTAATGACTGGAGTGGGCCAGAATCCACGACGGTTCTGCTTCAAGGACTCCAGGAATGCCTGGATTTTTGTTTTGTTGAAGATTTTGTTTTCAGTAGGAGATTCAACCAAGAAATGTAATTTGTATTGAGCGAATATTTAAAAATATCAGGATTAGACCTCACCCGAGTTTTCCATAATTATCATTCAATTTTTAAAATACATTCTTTAATATAAATCATCAGAACCCGGGGTATGTTGAACTTTGTGACTTTCATCTCCTTGTGTAGCTTCTCATTGTCTCCTACTCCAGCTCATATCATATGCCTCTTAATGACACACAGTGTGAAAAAGAGTGTGTGTGTGTGTGTGTGTGTGTGTGTGTGTGTGTGTTTTAAAGTTTTGTTGGTACAGCACCAGTGTATGGTTGCCAAAGGAAGGGTTGCCTATAGAAAGCTTAACCGCCTTGAAGAGCTTAGACAGTGCCAAATTTTTTGTAGTCACAGCAAAATAACTAATAGTTATGTGATACTTTGTTCATCATAATAAGCACTGTTTACTAAGCTGTGGTAGTTTCATTACATAAAAGGGTACGGTCTTTTTTTTTTTTTTTTTAGTTTTATTCATTTCAAACGGGCCGGATCCGGCCCACGGGCCGTAGTTTGCCCACGGCTGGCTTAGACAGTGCCAAATTTTTGTCGTCACAGCAAAATAACTAATAGTTATGTGATACTTTGTTCATCATAATCACTGTTTACTAAGCTGTGGCAGTTACTTTATGTACATGATATATGATTCTCAAAATAACTCTATAAGATCGATATTATCTCTGCTTTACAGGTGAGGAAACTGAGGCTTAGAGAGTTTTAAAGTTATACCTAAAGCCATACCAGGAAGTGCAGGGAATAGTAATCATGGTAGACTATGGAAGAAAATGAATGAATGAGTGACATATGTATAAGGACTTATTCACATGTTATCTTGTAAAAGCCCTGTATGTTAGATGTGGGTGTCATCTTCATTTCTTATTGGGGGGCTCTGAGGCTCAGAATGGAGAAATGAGTTGTCCAAGATCAGAGCTAATAAATGGTAGAGCCAGGCCTACAACCAGGACTTTGAATTCAGAAATTTTATTCTTCCTTTATGTTTCACCACTTCTTAGTAGAGGGAAGGAGGGGAGGGGTAGACTTCAGTGGGTAGCTACCGCCTTATATTCAAAAGGTGCCACTGTGTCTCACCATTGTAGTTTTCCCTCTCTTGTGAATCTTTGTCTGGGATTAGAGTTGGCAGTGGAAACTCTGGAGGAGGAAAATGGGAGTGCCGTTTCTACATCTCGATACACCCAAGCACATGCGTATCAAGTACTGACTCAGTCATTGGTTTGGATGGGAAAAGATGGACAGCACTGAATAGCTGGCTGAGGACAAGCTGAGGAAAGGATGGGGTGGGAGTGCTTCCAGTGTGTCCTGGAAAGTCACAGCTTTGTCCCAAAGAGAGAGTTAGAGGATTGATGTGCTGGGAAAGGAGATGAACATCATGGGGTCACTGTTTCCTGAGTGTTTGGAGGGCAGGTACGTAGTCCGAAAAATAATCCCTGACATGGTGGGTATTAATGGTATGATGACATTTCAAAAGGTTTAATGATAATTTTTAAAGGTGAGTTACTATTATCTCATGAATTTATTTGTTTTCTTCCTCTCTCCTGCCCTCTCTTCTTTCCTTTCATGAAGTTTCATTGAATACACTCATGTGCTTCCATGTGCTTATGTGTATTCAATTCAGAAATTCCCCAAAGGATACCTGAGTACCATAGGAGGAATAAGTCACTACAGAAATCCTTATTAAGGAAGAGAAACATTTTCATAAAGGTGACATAACCTGCTAAGATTGCATTGGCTCACAATGAAGATAGTGTCCAACCTCACATAGAGAGGTTTCAATTTCACTCTGCCTGGCGGCCTACCTTTGTCGGCAGAGGGAAGGAGGCCCATTATAAGCCCGTTGCCAAACCACATAGCTATGTATTCCTCATGGCTCACTTTAGTTAAACAAATACTTTGCCAAATATTTGAAACTGTTTTTTTTTCTTTATTTCGGGCTAGTTCAAATTCTTAGGCAAGGTATATTTCTACATTAATCCCTGTAAGTAGAAGAAAGGGAGGCACTATTCCTATTTAATACCTCATGTTTGGGAGATTCCTCCCTACCACTCTGGATTGGGGGAAGGATCAATGGTTGTGTGTTCAGATATATTTTGGCAGGAAGTCCCAGAGGTCAGGACAAATTACTGTTGAAGTTCAGGGTGAACAGACCAGTTCAACCTGAGGGCATCATGAAAGGGATGTCATTTCAATAGCTTGTGGTGACTAGGGAGGTAGTCCCTACAAGCAGAAGGGGAGATCATGCATAGAGTATATCAAAGCCATGGAAAATAGCCCAGGTTTGTGTACTGTGGATTCAGGTGGTACAGAAATGTAGAATGGTGTCAAATGTTGCATTGGTCTGGATGGTTAGTTTTGTCTGCCTTGCATCCTCCTTCCCTTCATTGAACAGCACTCACATTCTTAAGTGAGTGGTCCTTCCACTGCTCTGGCCATGGGTCCACATGCTGCTGTCACTTTCTCATGTGACTTTGCCTTCTGGAGGCAGTGGGCTTAGCATTCCACCCTGGTGAGCCAATCACAACACCCGTGCTGCCTGGCCACAGCTATTGGTCCAGGGTAAGCACATGACTCAAATTTGGCCAATCAGAGTCCTTCCTTGGGATTCTTCCAACTGGAGTTTGGAGGGAGATACCTTCCTTCTTGGGTGGCAGTGCTGGGGGAAGGGGGAGGTTGGAGTTGAAGCCATTAGCTGGGAGAAACCAATGTATAGTAGGAGGAAATACTGCAATCGTGGAAAGAGAAGACATCATGAGATAGGCTCCTGCTAGATGCCAGGCCCTTGTTCTAGTCTCTGGGGCTCTCTTGCTGCCCAGGTGCCTCCCTCTCAAGGTTTGGATGTTAAGTTCCTTCTGTTTTGTGGGCTACCCTCAGTTTCCCTCCCCATTTAACTTTTGTTTTAGCAAGTTCAGGTGAATATTTCTTCCAGCTAGAAATCTCCAATTTGTCCTTTAAGATGTGGTTTAAAAGTCCATGGTCTGGAAGTCTTCCCTGAATTCCCTCAGAGTTCATTATTGTATCCTTGGTGCCATGCTGGCTTGTGTATAATTTTGTAATAGCCCCCTCAGTACTGTATTGCAAGTATTATTTAATGTCTCTCACTCTAAGACACTGAACTACTTGAAGATGGAGACTGGCTGGCCCGTTTTCACACCTCCAGTGCCTGGATCGTAGGAAGCAGGCAGTAAATATCGAAAGTGTATTTGATACAGATTTACTCACACTACACTCAGATATTGCTTATTTTGTCTTTATTTCTTTATTTTGTCTATAATGGATCTAATTTTCCTTATGAAATCCTACCCTTTAGGCAGCAGGAAGGGAAAAAGGGTTTATTTTAGTCTAAGAAAATTTGGTCCTATGCAGTAATGAAAATAGTCATTTTCTGTAACTGCTCAGTCTCTTTAAGTAAAATATTCAGCCTCTCAGATTTCTTTTTCCTCCTCCATTTCCTTGCCACTCTGGTATTGAATGTGACTTCCTGGAAGGGGGGGAATTGGTGGGGGAAGGAGGCAACACGTCTTCGGATGCTCTCTGGGTCCTCCTGGTCTCTGCTGCAGATCTGCTGGCCTGGGCTGTTCCCTCAGCCACGACTGCTGTATTACTGGGTCTTCCGGCGCCTGTGACCAAGGTCCTGCAGCTGTATCCTCTCCTTGGTGTTGGTCAGAACCCGATGGTTTTTCTTCACTACAGAAATCTTAGAATCACTGCCCCTGGCCACTGGCTCAGGTGCTTCCCTATAAGCATCTTTTCAAGGATCTTTCCTTGGTACCACAGTGGGCCTTGTGTAGGCGGCAAGTACCTGACTCAGCCACTTCTTGCTCCTCTCAGAGGCCGGAGGGGTCTTAGGGACCCATTCTCACCACTTAAGCAGTGAGGAGCAGCCCAGGAAAGCTGGCCCTGGCTGACTTTGCTGCCTGACCTTGCTCTGCTACCAAGTGTGCTTGGCAGTGGTTGTCCTCATGCTGGTGTGGGGCAGCCTGCAAGGCGTTCTCCTTTGGAGGAGCCCCAAATGGAAGCGAGAAAAGCCCACCCACCCTGAGAGTAGCCCCTGGCCTATCTCTTGCTGTTCCCCACAGGCAGGGGAACCGCCTGTCTTATTCCTTTGATCTCATTATCCCTACCAGTGGAAAAGTCTGGTTATGAATTGTAATAAGTCTCTTATCCAGCTCTCATTCATACTAACCTACTTTGAGGTGCCCAGAGTTGCTCAGGAGAACGGAACAAGATTTAGGGACCAAGTAGTTTCCAACCAGGAGAAACCCAGAACAATTTGGAGGAATGCCCGCATTCCTTGGCTTTCATTATTCGAATGAAATAATGAAATCATTCATTCATTCATTCAAAATGTTCTTGTTGAGGACACAAAAAATAAGTGACAGTTATTTGAAAGTTGCTAAGAGAATAGATCTTAAAAGTTTTCAACACAGGAAAAAATATAACTATGTATAGTGATGGATGTTAGCTAGACTTATTGTGATCGTTTTGCAATATATACAAATATTAAATCATTATGTTGTATACCTGAAACTAATATACTCTGTCATTTATAACTCAATTAAAAAGAAAACAAGTGAGATAACTTACATTTCAATAGAGAGTTGTTTATTGTGCTAGCATGATTTCTTGTCTGTAGTAGAACTCAGTTCTGTTTAGGATATTAAGGGGAATTAAACACACGTTTCTAGAGGTAGGTGCTGGAGAATTGGAGGGCTTCTGACTTTTCAAGTGGACAAGATCATGTGTATGTGCCTAAGTCTTTTCATAAGATTATGCAGAATTTGAATTATTTGTAGGATTTCTTGTAATGAGGACATGCAGTTAGTTTGTTTTTGGTTTTGTTTTGTCTAGTGTCACCTGAAGTGGTCTTGTCAGAGTCCTGCCGCTTTATTTGGGGTCTTTTACTTCTGTCCTGGTGTTTGTACTATGAGTTAGTTTTCTTACCTTCCATTTGCTCATTTTCCCTTTCTGTAGATTACTTTGCTTTTGGCCTTAGAGAACTGCATCCAGAAGGAAAGGAATTGCTGATTAAACGTAATCACGCCAAAGTCTACACACCACACATGACTGAACATCTTGATAGTTTGGGGGGAAGCAAGGGCAGGCAAAGGTTGTTATTTGCTTATTTAAGATCCTTCTCTTCCAAACATAAACATATGTCCTCTTGAAGGCTGCTTTGTGCTACTATAATTAGGAAGGAGAATGTGGAAGGATTTGGGAGAAAACCATTGTTCTTTGAGGACTGTATTTTCTTCCTCCCTTCCTTTCTTTCCACTGCCCACCTCTTTCTTCTCCATGCATTTTAAGGGGAGAGGCTTGTTTTCTTTTTCAATAATTTTGATGATTAGGTCTTTGGAAACAGCAGAATAGGACTTCCTTTAGGATCCGATTTTAGAGTACCAAATTGTAACTTGCTATGGAGAATGAGGTTAAACTGCTGTTCCAAGCGAGAGGGCTGGAGGAAGCTCTCATCCCAGCACCTGGGGTCCCTTCACTCTGTCCTTGGCTGTGACTGCTGTTACCGGGAGACCAGCCGGACCTCATCCCAGGGTGCACTCGTCCTCTTACAGGATCCCAGGAGGGTGAGGTAAGGTCTGAGGCTGAATCGCACATTGGATTGATGTTAGAGACTGTCTAGCTTGGTAGACAAAGGCTCCCTGGGTTCTCCCAGATTCACATGTGACCCACAGGAAATTCCTGGGCTAGGATGGTTTTGGAATTTGGAAGGATCCTCTCTGTAACCTCAACTCTAACTCAGAGTAGGGAGGCCTAGAGATTTTCCAGGCCACGACTAATATCAGGAAAATCCTAAGAGAGCCCTCCAGAAGAATAGGCAGGGATAAATGGCAGTTTATCCCTGAAAATGTTTCCTCTCACCTGTGAGGGTGGGTTTTTTCTTTCTTCTAGGGCACACTCAGACCATTGGTAAAGAGGACACTCTGTGAACTGCAGAATATGGCAGTTTCCTTTGACTTGTGGGATTTGGAGAGGGTGTGCTGTTGCGAGAGAGGGTGTCTGTCAGTGCTGTTTGCATTCTGGTCCTATCACCTAATGGCGTGGGCAGGTGAACACTCGGCTTGTGCCTCAGCTTTCCTGTCTACAAAATGAACGTGATAATACACAATGTGGTTATGAGGAGCAGGGTTGGCAAATGGGTAAAAATAATACTATGTACTCTTGGGTAAAACATTTCCAGTGAATACATTTACATATATCTTATCTGATATGGTGGATTTACCGATAACCTATTTTGCATGAAATGCTGCAGCTGTTCTTTTACATAGGAGACACATTTTAAACATGACTTGTTTTTTTCCTCTCATTTTAGATGTAAAAATGGTTATTGTTGGGAATCTAGAAGTTACAGAGAGTGAAGAGTTGAAAGTAAAAACCACCTGTGATCCATCATCTAGAGATAGCAGTTAACATCTTGGTTTAACTTTCCAGTCCTTTCTCTTGATTGTTTTGTATATTGTGTGGTTAAATAAAATGAAATCACACACTTACCATTCTATGAATGTTTTCTCAGCAAGATTTGCACTGTCATATTCCGGCAGGAAATCTCTGGCGGCCCAGGAAGTGAACAAACACACTTAGGCACAAGTCAAACTATAACACATTAATGAAACTTCCCAATGGGAAAATACCAGACATTGCTCACATACCATTTTCTTTGGCTCAAAATAGGATACTGAGTAACCCCAATTATTACATAAAATACTTTGAACTACCTAGCAGAGTGCATACCTAGAGCTGCCAGTTACTAGTTGTGTGACCTTGGGAAGTTACTTAAATAGCACCACAGTTCCGCAAAACGGAAATAGTAAATAGTATAGCTACACAGGGTTGTTTTGGAGATCAAATGAGTTAGTGTATGTAAATCAGGCAGTATCTGGTTCACAGTGAGTGCTGGATTCATCTGAGCTGTACGAGTAGGATTACCCAGGATAATTACCCAGCATGGAGCAGGTGTTCAATAGATGCTTACTCTTGGAGTACTTAATATTTTGTTTCTTCCCTCCCCCCCTTTTTTTAGTGGTAAAAATCAAATGTTTTTATTTTTTTTTGACATATGTAAAACTTTAGACAATAAAAAATATCCTCTCCCTTTCCCTCTCTCTCTCTCTCTCTCTCTCTCTCAATCATCTTGACAGTACCTTTACTTTGCAAACCTACCTGATCATCCTATTATTCCTTTAGTAAAAGAGTAGCCTAACTGATATTTTAAAGAGATTAAAGAGTACATTCTTGGGCTGCTACCAGAAGGCATTGCGATGGTGCCATAGGAAGCGCTCAGCATCTGTGGTGTTCTGCACAATGGGAGAATGTGTTTCTAGCTTGGACTCCAACTAAGAAGTTACTTGTCCTACCAGGAGGGGAAAAGTAGAAGATGCAGGACAAACATAGAGGTAACAGGCAGGCAGGAAGAACTCTGAGGGAGAAGACAGCCTCATGGCTGTGTAGGGACTTCTGAGGGGATCTCCTGGGAAATAGTCCATAATGACTGTGCTTTGAGGAGATTTTAAAGAGTCATAGATGGAGGCTGAGGGCCCTGGCCAGGGCCCAACATGTAGCATGGTACCTGGCAGTCCGTAGATACTCAGTACATGTTGATAAAGAGAATGAATGGATGAATAGATGAAAGAAATAAGAAATTGACACTCCCATCACATCCTGGGGTAAAACAGGAATCTCTGGGCAAGCCACAAGACTACCCCCAGAATTTGAGGAAATTTTACCAGACCAGAGGTAATTGTACCTGGCACAAGGGGATTCTTTTCTTTTTACTTTATTTACTTTAATTTTTTGTGGCAAATGTTGCTGCTCTTTTTTTAAAATTATTGATTAAAGTATTACATATGTGTCCTTATCCCCCCATTGTCCCCCCCCCCCACTCATGCCCTCACCCCTCTGGTGTCTGTGTCCATTGGTTAGGCTTATATGCATGCATACAAGACCTTTGGTTGATCTCTCCCACTTACCCCCACCCTCCCCTATCTTCCCTCTGAGGTTTGACAGTCTGATCGATACTTCTCTGTCTCTGTTTTTGTTCATCCGTTTATGTCGTTCATTATATTCCATAAATGAGTGATATCATGTGATATTTATCTTTCTCTGACTGGCTTATTTCACTTAGCATAATGCTCTCCAGTTCCATCCATGCTGTTGTAAATGGTAAGAATGCCTTCTTTTTTACCGCAGCATAGTATTCCATTGTGTAGATGTACCACAGTTTTTTAATCCACTCATCTGCTGATGGGCATTTAGGCTGTTTCCAAATCTTAGCTATGGTGAATTGTGCTGCTATGAACATAGGGGTGCATATATCCTTTCTGATTGGTGTTTTTAGTTTCTTGGGATATATTCCTAGAAGTGGGATCACTGGGTCAAATGGGAGGAGATTCTTTTCTTAATGAGAAAGAATTCACTCCTTCAGAAAATATATGTTGAGTATCTACTACGTGACATGGCTCTAGGAATTGGGGATACAGTGAACGAAGTATTCTAAGTCACTGTTCTCATGGAGCTTACATTCTAATGGAAGGGAACAAATAATATACGATAGATACAATGTACAAGGTGATGATATATGTTATAAGGGAAAATAAAGCAGGGCTTAGGGGGTGCTATTATATATATATGAAATCGAGCAGAGACTCTTTGATAAGATAACATTTGAGTAGAGAGCTAAAGAAAGTGAAGAAGGAAGACATCTGGGTATAAAGGAGAAAAGCAATCCTGGAAGCGAGAATAGCAAGTGCAAATGGCCTGAGACACAGAACAGCAAAGCCAGAGTGGCTAGAGTAATCGGCAGCTTCAGAGAGGTTGGTTGGGTGAGGGTATGTTTAGTGCGATATTGTAATTTATAATGAGAAATCCGTATTTCATCTTTGTCCCCATTTCTGGCACAGAGCTCCTAAAACCCTTGAAATGTCCTAAGTCAGTGGTCGGCAAACTCATTAGTCAACAGAGCCAAATATCAACAGTACAACGATTGAAATTTCTTTTGAGAGCCAAATTTTTTAAACTTAAACTACATAGGTAGGTACATTGTTATTAACTTAATTAGGGTACTCCTAAGCTGGCCTTTTCTAAAAAAACGACCTCAAAACAATGTACCTCCCCCGCACTGCGTCTCCCGTCGCCCGCCCGCCCGCCTGCCCGACACCCCCCACTTCTTCTAACTGCCACTTCTTCAAAATAGACTGGCCCAGGCCGAAAACCAACTTCTGTGCATGGGCCACGAAGTTTCAATCGCACTGTATGTGCGCGCCCGCACGTGGTATTTTGTGGAAAAGCCACACTCAAGGGCCAAAGAGCCTCATGTGGCTCTCCAGCTGAGGTTTGCTGACCACTGTCCTAAGTGATGAGAGTGATAAAGATGTCTTTTGTTATGTTAATGAGGTGCCTTTTGGACCTAAGGATGGGGGTTAGTTGCCAGGAAAATCAACCTTAGGTTTAGAAGATTGGAACTTTCTGTCCCACCCCCTAACCCCCCAGAGAAGGGATAAGGGCTGAAGATTGAGTTCAGTCTCCAGGGGGCAAAAATTTAACCAATCATGCCTATGTCATAAAGCTCCATTAGAAAACCAAGCTGATAGGATTCAGGGAGCTTCTGGTTGATGAACACATGGAGGTACTGGGAGTTTGGTGTGCTCGGAGCACAGAAACTATGTGCCCCTTCCCACATACCTTGCCCTACTCGTCTCTTCCGCCTGGCAGTTCCTGAGTTATATACTAGTATATCTTTTCATAATAAACTGTTTCTCTGAGGTCTGTGAGCTGCTCTAGCAAGTTAATCGAACCCAAGGAGGGGGTTGTGGGAACCTCTGATTTATATAGTTGGTCAGAAGTACAGATAGCAACCTGGACTGTGATTGGCGTCTTGAAGTCCAAGAGGGGATTATGGGAACCTCCAATCTGTAGCCATTCAGAAGCACAAGTAAGAACCTGGACTTGTGCCGTAACCGGTTTGGCTCAGTGTATAGAGCGTCTGCCTGCGGACTGAAAGGTCCGGGGTTCGATTCCGGTCAAAGGCATGTACCTTGGTTGTGGCCACATCTCCAGTAGGAAGTGTGCAGGAGGCAGCTGATTGATGTTTCTCTCTCATCGATGTTTCTAACTCTCTATCTCTCTCCCTTCCTCTCTGTAAAAAACCAATAAAATATATTTTAAAAAAAAAAAGAACCTGGACTTGTAATTGGCAACACCTATCTGGTGTCCAACAATTGCTTAGATTTGTGGGATCCCCCCCATCCCCCCCCCCACAGGAATTAGTCCCAGGACCATTTGAGTAAGGTGCTGTAGGTTGTGGTAAAATTTGGCTTTTACTCTGAATGAGATGGGAAGCCATTGGAGACTTTTAGAGGCATGCTATGATTTTATTTCCTTTGTAACAGAATTGCTTTGTCTACATTGTGGTAAATAGGCCATGGAGGGCAGAAGAGTAGAAGCAGGGAGACCATTAGGAGAGAGTAGTCTTGCAATAGTCTCGGCAAGAGATGGTGGTGGCATGCCTTGGGGTGTCAGTGGAGATGATCAGAAAAGGTCAGATTCTGGATCTGTTTGATTGTGAATGATCAGTCAAGACAACTTCAAGGAAGGATAGAGCTGGCATTTACTGGGAGGAGCAAGTCAGTGTAGGAGGGAAAGTGAAGAGTTCTGTTTTGTTCTGTTTTGCATCTGTCATGCTTGATGTGGCTGCTGGACCACTCAGTGGAGATTTTGAAGAGATTGTTATAATTCAGGGGAGAGGTCTGGGTTGGAGATGAAGAGTCATTCTGTAATGGTGTATGATGAGCCACGGAATGAGTGGAGAGAGAAAGAGAAAAAGAGGATTGGCCCTAGAGTGCTGCTATCTGCCCAAATCTAGAAGATGAAGAAGACTAAGAAGGAAAGGCCAGGAAGACAGAGAGTGGTGTCCCGGAGGCAAAGGGGGGAAAGGGAGCGATCAAGTGTATCAAATGCTGCTGTAGGTCACACCAGGCGAGACCCGACCACTGCATTCTGTGATAGCAAGGTCACTGGTGACTGTGATGTAGAGTGCTGGGAACCGAACTCTGAAATAAGTCTTACTCACAAATACCATAAGATTTCACTTGCAGGTAGAATCCAAAGAACAATATAAATGAACAAACAAAACAGAAACAGACTCAAAGATACAGAGAACAGACTGATGGTGCCAGAGGGGAAGGGAGTTGCGGGACTGGGTGAAAAAGGTAAAGGGATGAAGTACAGATTGGTAGTTACAAAATAGCCATGCAGATATAAAGTACAGCACAGGGAATATAGTCAATATTGTAATAACGATGTATGGTATCAGGTGGGTACTGGCAATATCAGGGGGAATACTTTGTAAAGTAATTATATGATTAACCACTGTGCTGTACACCTGAAACTAATACACAATAATATTGAATGTAAATAATATTGAATATTTCAATGAATATTGAAAAAATTAAGAAATAAATAAAAAAAACAATAGAGACTTAGGCAAAAAAATAAAAAGTTTTACCTATTTTGTGGTGGGTAAGACTAAATCCTGCTGTGTTCATAAACTTCTAGGTTTAAAGCAAAACTGAATGAATGAATGAATGAATGAATGAAACCAACCGTCCAGCCATTGTTAAGAGATATCTGGACTGAGAGGCCCTCTCTTGAGTTTCACAGGCAAGAGCTTGGCACCCAGAGTGGGCCAAACCAGGTCAGCAGCAGGTTTGCAGAAGCTGCCTTAGCCGGGTTTGTTTATGTCTGGGTGTGGGTCTCTTACATAACCACGCAAGTAGGCCACATTTTCCTTTAGCTACAAAGCTCTTAGCTTCTTGAGGGAGAGTTTGATGTCATTATAAATCAGGTGGCAGAGGCCCTAGGCTGGTCTGTGCCCTTAACTGTTTCCTGCCAGATTTGGGGTAGTTGTAAATGTCAGAGAAAAGGGAGGCACCTGGAGCTGCCTCTCTCTCTCTCTCCCCGCTCACTAGCACGTTACCCTTTATTCTGTGGGTGAAACATACCTACTTTCAGTTGTCACCTCGCTGGAGCCTCTGTACAGCAAGCCAGCGCTGATGAAAATGCTGTTGCGGGGAGTCCTGGTACAGTTTCACAGATCACATTACAAAGCCCTGAGAATAGCGGGAGAGGGGCGAGCTGGGGATCCCCTCAGAGTTACTGTTTACCCTCTAGGCGCTCTGCAGCGAGAACCTGGCCCAAGTCCACTTTGTCATGTTAGAACACGGCAGTTTCTGAAATCCTCCCTTTATTCTTGAGAAATGCTGTCTCTGATGGTTTGACTTTATATTTTGTTTGTCCTGCTGTTGGACTCTCTCCTGTTTCATGAGCTCTCACCCTTGAGTCGTTGCAAGGTAACTCTAACTGGGTAGTTTGACTTTGTTTATCAGTTACCATGTTCAGGATGAGCTTTTCTTAACACGAGCTAAGCCATTTACAACATTATTTTAGCTGTTTGTGTAGCAAATGGAATATTCTGTGAATTCCAGTTGCCTTGGGTTGGTTCTAAACAAGTTATAACCATGGTTGAAATCATTTTTTAAAGCATTAAAATTACATAAAGTGTTAAAACTATACAACCTCATTTTCTTATATGGTAATATCAAGCATTTGCCTAGTGCTTCCTTTGTGTCAGATTATGTTCTAATCATTTAAAGTATAAATCATTTAATCCTTATGACAATGCTAATAAATAGACATATTATCATTGCTATTTTACAAATGGGAAATGGAGGTACAGAAAAGTTAAATAATTTGCCCAAGGTCACACAGCTAATTGGTGATTGAGCGGGGCCTTGAATCTGGGCAGGCCAGGGCCCATGCTCCTAACTACTGCAATGCATTGCTCTTCACCAATTTAAAAGTTGCAGCTATGTGGATGGGAGTTGAGTTAAATGTTTACAAAATATCATTCATTCATTAATTATTTTCTATTTTTATTGAATTTATTGGGGTGACATTGGTTAATAGAATTATAAGATTTCAGGTGCATGATTCAGTAATATATCATTTATATATTGTATCGTGTGTTCCTCACCACCAGGAAAAAAATAGCATTAATTCAAGATAGAGAGCTGATTCTTACTGCAAATTACATCTATAGGCTCATTGAAAAAGAACCTTGGACTTTTTTTGGCAATAATTTTTCACTTAATTTGCTACTAAAGTGGTTACATATGGAAGCAATAAAATCATATATCTTGAAAATCTTACAAAGATCAGGTTTCCTAAGAAAACAAAACCATTGTAGCTTTTTCTTTGTAATGGGCCGAAATAGTGCAGTAATGAGCCACTTTAATATAGGTAGCTGATGTTTATTTGAAAGTACTTTTAAAGACTTTTTTCACAATAAATCTTATTCTGCTGGTCGGAAGCCCATTATTTGCAGTGATTATGCTGCAGTTAATAAAAGAGTAGAGGTCTTATAAGCCTGTCATCTTCTGATTTGTCAGTGTCTGTTCACTTCTAGATCCTATTATCTGTTGGTGTCCTTTGACAAGCATGAGCCACGGCTGCCCCAGACAGTTACAATGCAAAGGTCTTCTGGGACAATTTTATAAATAGTTGCAATGAGTAACCCAGCAAATCTACATGGCAGGTTGTGGGCGACAGATCTAAAGAGGAGACAGATTTCCCCTCCTTACTGTTATATAGTCATGCGCCCTCTTCCCCCCACAAGACTCAGTGCACTCCTTACCTAATGGACAGGATGATGCCACTATCCTGGCAGGTTTCCCAAAGTGTAAGGTAAATTCTTCTGGGCTCCATCAAACTTGGAGATGGTATCTTAACCTAACATGAGATGACAGCGAACCACATTGTAAGGGAGATATTTCTTTTTCACGTTTTTTTGACCTTCCTGCTCATTCAAGGAGAAAGTGGGTTTGTTGTCACTGCATCTTTAACACTGCTGAGTCCTGCAGAGTCTCCCTTACGACAAAGAGCAGGCACTGTAGATGCTCAGATGTTTAGTCAGAATGCAGTTTCATTGTTTTGTTTTTATTATTTTATTATTATACACTGGCACCAGACCATTTGGGGTAATATTTCATTTGGTTCTATGTTTTAAAATTAAATATGTCAATTATTTGCAGATGTTTTATTAAATATCTTGCACAGTTCCCATTTACAGTAAGGCCAGGAATTTCTTGGAAAATTGGTTTTATTTAAAGAGTAAAAGGAGAGTTAATCTAAAGACAAGTTGTAGAGCATAGAAAAATACAGGATGAGATGTAGATATGGAAAATTGTGAACTTGGTAGAGCAAGGATAAAATCTTGGTCTAATACCTGCTATGGTTAATTTTGTGGAGATCCACAGTTTCTTCTTTGAAACTCTTGGGACCAGACTTGTTTTGGAATTAGGAATGTTCATGTTTTTTGGTATAGTGCATATAATATATATGCTATGAGTCCCATTGGAAACACTGGGGCAATGCTATCATCAAGCACAATAATAATTCTGTAGCAGGAGGTATGACCGTTCAAACTGAAGTGGGGTAAATAGAGACTCTACATGACCTCGTGTGGATGCAGGTTAGATTTTGCCACCACATTTGTTTTTAAACCAAACTTAGGGGGGAAAAAGTTTTGACTTTTCAGAGCTTTTTGGATTTCAGAATTACAGATAAGAGGTTATGGGCCTGTCTTGTAAATAAATCACATCATTTCCAAAACATTGATTAAATAAATCATGCAGAAAACAAATTAGATTCCAACTCAGTCAAAGTAACCAAAGTAACTCTTCCACCTTTGAGTTTATTTTTACTGCCTGGGTATGATTTCCTTATAGACTAGAGGCCCGATGCACGAAATTAGTGCAAGAGTAGGCCTTCCATCCCCCAGCTGCCGGCACTGGCTTCCCTCTGGCCACTGGCAGTCACCCAGAACCCGGGCTTCCCTTGCAGCCCCGGCTTCATTTGGGAGGACGCCTGGTCTAATTAGCATATTACGCTCTTATTATTATAGGGTCTGACCTGCCACACAGCACCAGGTAGATTTGTTTGTGGAAGAAAAAGAAAAGTTGAATCCAAATGACTTTTACCTGTGTGTGTGAAAATAGAAGTGGTTCCTGGTCCTGCTCATCCTTGAAGTGAGGGTTGGTTGTGAGCACAGAGCTGGCTATTTTGGTAGTTCCAAACATGGCTGTCGGATGACTGGGCAGTGCATACACTGACACCAGACCATTTGTGGTAATATTTCATTTGGTTCTCTGTTTTAACATTAAATCTGTCAGTTATTTGCAGATGTTTTATTAAATGTCTTGCTAGTTCCTTAGTCTAATAATCAATGAAGTTTTGATTCGGCAGTGATGGAAATGGTTAAGAGGCGCATAACCAGCCTCTCAAGTGTGATGGCAGACATGCCAGGTGTGTGACAGTCTGTGAACTTAGGACATGAGAGCAGTTAAGCTGGATTAATGACCCTTCAGAGGACCATGTTGAGTTATTTATGATTGTTTTTCTAACATGCTGTAAAATGACAAATGAGCAAGTATTTTCTTACCTCAGAACACAGTGAAAGGGTTTTGTCAGGTTCTTGATTTATAACCTTTGGAACATGCTTTTATTTTGTGTAATTAGAATAAAAATGTATAGTAATTGATCATAAAGGTTATTCTTGTGAAGTATTTGTGGGCTTTGTGTGTTATATTGCTAGCTATTTAAATAAATTGATAAGAGAAGACATGATAGATATGAGGAGATAATGTTTTACATTTCCATTGTATATTTCCTCAAGGAGCTTAATAAAAATCTCAGTTGGGTGTTCTGTGGGGAAGAGAGAGATGTAGATGGAGAATCTGAAGCCAAGGCTACTTGGCTCATACAATCCATATATCTTTATAACTTCTGTAATTTCATCTGGGACCTTCTATGAAAGAATAGAATTTTTTATTCCTAGTTCATCAGCCCAACAGTTATTAATATTTTTAAAATTTTTCTGATTCAGTTCCATGGGTTTACTTAGGTTTTATGCTATGACATAGGCAAGACATGTCATATACGTACTATGACATGGAATAAGTGCCATTTCTGATGGAATAAAGGCAACATGATTCCTTCTGTATTCATGCAAAAAAACTCAGTGGAATGTCAGTGAGGACGTCATTTGCTATGGATATAACTTTGAATCTATCCTATTAAATTAATGTACAACTATTGATAATTTATTATAACATACCATGATTAGTATTAATGGCCTGTACCTCACTAATGGCCTTGTACCTCACATTGAACATGGTTAAAACCACTACTAACAAAGTATAATGATAGTGACAATGTTTATCGAGCACTTACTAAGTACGTAGGCATGTGTTAAGTGCTTTACATGTTTGAACTAATTTAATCCTCATAACTATACAATGAGGAAGAATAATAATAATCCACTTTTACAGATGAGGAAGCCCTGTAAAAGTATCTGGAGTTTAGGCAATTTAGCCAAAGACACAAGAAATAAAGCATTCTGGCTTCTCTATGGTTTATTGCCTTCAACTTTTGTTCCCTACAAATACAGTAACACCTCAACTCTCTGGGAAACCTCTTTGAGCAACCTCATCTATTTGGAACAAATCTGAGGACATAGAAGCAAGCAAAAACATTTCTGTAACTGAAATGGAAGCAAAGCTGTGTCTGTGAGAGTATGCATATTCAGCAGGCAGTCCAGAGCCAGAACTGCGAGGCTGCGTGCTATCGCGGGTCCTTTAGTAAAGGGTCTGGAGCCTGAACACCTCAGTGGCACCTGAGGGTCACAGTGCAATCACTGATGCTTCCAAGTGATTCATAAAGTGAATTTTAGTTTAATCTGTTAGAAATTGAAAGCAAAAGTCTCATCGATTTTATGAAAATCTCTCATGATTAGAAAACTAGTGCTTGAAATGGGCACATACTTATCTAGAACGATGCATTCTTTAGGACGGTTTTAGATACTGAGAAGGTTTGGATGTAGAAAACAAAATACTTGCAGGTAGTTCTGTATAAGTGGAGATAGCAAAGTGCCATCTTTAAAAAATATAATCTTGATTGTTTTTTCTTACAGTTCAATTAAGAAGGTAAAGGTTGAATGTAAAATAAATTCCTCCACTTTATTTCTCCTGTGTTCACTTCTCCTCTAGATCGCTCCTGTGATGTCCTCAAAAAATCCAAGCAGCCCCCCAAGTTCCACGCTGCCGGTGGGCTTTCTGACATGCTGAACGGTGGCGATGAAGTCTATGCTAACTGTATGGTGATAGATCAGGTAAGGTGTGACTGATGTTCCAAGGTGGATCTGCCCTCTTTCTAAGCCCGAGCATGTGAGAAATAGATTCAGCATTGCTGTGTTCCTCTGGGAGTTTTAGCCTAAGTGCAGCCCTGGTGATGCTATAGTGGAGTCTCATCATGTGAGCATTTAACTGAGGTCCTTCCTTCAGCACAGCACATCTTACACAAGGCGCACCACCAGGGAGGGGCCTTTGACACTGCCCAAAGAGAGGAGTGTGAGAGCTCTTCTATTGGGGCCAAAATAGGAAATGACAATTGCGAGGCCAGTTTCTTCTCTACAGCTTGTCAGAAAACAAGGTGTGTGTGATTTGATCTTGCAGTATTTGTATTCAAAGCCAGCAGGAGCTGGGTGAGCAAGAGCTGGACGCCAGCCCCATAGGATGCTGTCATATAAATTACTTGTTTAATCCTTACGACACACCTATTAACATGTAATAAGGTTGTAGAGCTTTAATATTAAAGCAGAATGGTGTCGTGTTACAGGGAAGCTGGAACCCTTCAGGGCTCCCCGCCCATTCCCTGATAGAGATTTGTGAGTTAAAGCTCATGAAGGCAAGTGGTTTGTGCATCTACATATGGATTTATCCTTCATTCTTTTCTGAAGCTCAGTCACCCTTGATTTAAAAAATTTAATTTTAAAAATTTATCTTTATTGTTAAAAGTATTATGGATGTCCCCCTTCCCTCCATTGACCCTCCCCTCTCCCATCCCCCAATATAGTTATCGATCAGAAGATTTCTGCACACTCTAATTCAGTGGTTCTCAACCTTCCTAATGCTGCGACCCTTTAATACAGTTCCTCATGTTGTGGTGACCCCCAATTTCATTGTTACAAATTGAACATAATTAAAGCATAGTGATTAATCACAAAAACAATATGTAATTATATATGTGTTTTCCGGTGGTCTTAGGCGACCCCTGTAAAAGGGTCGTTCGATCCCCAAAGTGGTCGCGACCCACAGGTTGAGAACCGCTGCTCTAATTTATGGTAGATTTAAGGGATTCAAGGGTAATTTTGACAACATAATTTCTGTTTTATCCACTAACTTTAAAGCCTAATTCCCATATAAATGCACCATATATATGCTCCTTGAGCAATATGGTATTTTACTCTTTTTGTTGTCAGTGTGCATATATTATACCTTATTACTTATAGATGTTTTCTGTGATATAAACATTTTTTCCTGTATACTAGATCTCAATTTCATTTCCTAGTCAAATATCTCTGCTTTTTTCTTTTTGTGTTATAAAACACTGTTACCTCAAATGCATTGTATAAATGCATAGGGTGGGATGATATTCAAAATGACTAAGATATGAACATCAGGACATGGACATCAGGCTATGAAAACTGGTATATGTTTTGGTATAAAGCAGCTGAATGTGTTCCTATTTATGAAATCTAGAATGAAGCACAGAGTTTAGGACAAAGTGGGAGTCCTGGGGACATTCTTTGAAGATACAGGCTAACTGGACTTGGTGTGCTCTAGCCACGTTCTGATTTTGCTGCTTTTATTCTGTTGCCTTATTTCCTAAGCATTTGCATGAAATGCTTCTTGAGTTCTTAATTTTTTTGGTTGTTCTAAGCCTCAGTGAACACTGAACATTTTCACTTACCTCAAGTAACTAAAATTGTACGACTCGCTATTAGGAGGAGAGAACCGTGTCTTTATTTGTTCTAAGATACATTAAAAATACACTGAACATGAAGTTATGATGTGATTGTTTGGGATTGTTTTGAGTGAGAGAAGTATTGCTCTAGTAATGTGAAGCATACACTTGAAGAGAACTCAAGCAGGCTAATTGATAAACTGAAACATAGCAGAGGATCGCCAAATGCATGCAGTGAAAACAGAAATGAAACTAAAAACCTGGATACAAATCACAAAGTACTCTATGTCAGTGTGGCATAGTTAACATATCATTTATCTCACTGTCCCTATGTCCATTTGAATAACAAGAACAGAGAGTCCAAATTCTGCATTTTTAAAACAATTTCTAGCAATATCTAGAAGAAAATCTTTATCTATTTCCTTCATCCCCTCAACATGGCACAGAAACCTAAAAAGATTGCTAGCTTGTTTGCAATGCTGTTTCCTGTAAATTCTCAAGGTTACCAACCTATCTGATGAGGCAATTCACATGATAAAGCTACTTTGAAAATTACTCTGTCATATAGACTACTTTGAAAACAACAGCATTGTATTTGGACATCATTTCAAGCCTGCTTAATTCAGTACAAAGAATCCCTGTATCCTCTTTATCAGAACTCCTCAAATGTTAATATTTTACTTTATTATCCTCTGAGTATGTGCTGTGTGTATGCAAATGCTTAAGACATATAAATATTTTTTAACTAGTTGAGAGCAAATTGAAAATATAGTATCCCTCAATCTTTTGTGGTGCATTTTCTTAAAAACGTGGGCATTCTCTTACATACGCACATGTAGTTATCAAAACCAGGGAACCATCATCTCTACAGTACTGTTAGCAGTGTACCAATCTTATTCAATGTTAGCCAGTTGTCTCAAAGTCCTCTGTAGCAAAAGTAAATTCACCTACATGAGTTGTAATGAGTTGTCATGTGTTTTTAGTCTCCTTTAATCTGGGACAATTCCTTAGTCAACTTTTATGACATTGATAATTTTACTGATGATGTTATCTTTGGTCTACCAAATTTATTTTCAATAAAGTCATTATTTTAAAAAAATTAAGTATCTTGTGGGAGACAGTTTGAGTCATTGCAAATATCCTGTTATTCATTTGACTTGCACCCATCAGTTTGAGCATTGTGCGATTGTTTTTGCCTTAGTAAATTATCAATTTGATGGTTGATTTAGGACCCTAAATTTCCCCCTTTTGCTTCATTTCCCCTTCACCACTCTATATGTAAATAGTGTCATTCTCTTTCTTTTTACTGTTTTCTCCCCCAGAAGTGATGCCTTTTGATGAGTGATGCCTCAGATCGCCTGTGTCTTTAAGCCCCTTTCTTAGACAGGTGCTTTGATCAACTGGGACTCTTTTTCACCTGTAGACTTTCTCTTCCCATGATAATTGTTAGGGGCCACCTCCCTGGTCTCTCTGCCATGCAGATTTTTGCAGACTGTCCTTTCTGCAAAGGTTTATGGTAAGGGTACGACAGGTTGCTTGCTGAGATTCGGTGTTTATTTCACTATTTCCATGTAATTTGAATTTCAGGGCATTTTCTATTTTCTAGCTATGCTAAGTCCATGCATCTTCTATAGTTTTATTTGTATTTCTGTTTGGTAGTGTTTTATGTGACCACCACTACCTTGTTTACTCAAATTCCTATAAACTGCTTTTTAAGTCAAGCTGCCTGCTCCTTAGTTGTTTTTCTTGAGTATTTAAAGCATTTCCTCTCATTTTGAGTGGTTCATAAAATCGTAAAATGCTCAGTTGGTCTTTTTCCTTTTGTGAATTATGGGATAGCAACCAGGTGAACAAAAACATCATGAAAGAATTTTCTGCTTATATGAAACAAAACAAGAACAAGTAAGACAAGATAAGTAAAGTGGAAGGTTTTTAAATTGGGAGAAATTTATTCTTAACTAAGCCTATCTGTCCTGCTTTTGCTTAGGGAATACTTTTCTTTTGTCTACCAGGTTGGTGATTTGGATATTAACTATATAAACCTAGAGGGAGTCACTACACACACCTGCCCTGAGTCCATGGATTCTACTCTGACACCTCAGAGCGGCAAGCATATCCTTTCTACCGAAACCAGCCCTGGCGGGCACCCGCTCGATGAGAACAAGGAAGTGACATCAAACACTGAGGCCCAACAGTCCTTCACATCGCCATCTAGTTCATGTGCTTCCAACTTAAATCTTTCTTTTGGTCTTCATGGATTTGAAAAGGAACAAAGTCATCTAAAGAAAAGAAGGTAAGGTACTCTATTTTAGAGGGAAATATAGAAAATCAAAGAACCTTATAGCGGAAATTGGAAAATTCTATTTTATTTTCTATTGTTCCTACCATTTTTGTCTCTACATAAAAATGTTGCCCCTTTTTGGTTTCTATATTCCTTGATTTGAAAGTAAGACAGTTAAGGAAACTGGCAAAAAAACAAAATAGAAGAAACCCATAACTTTGGCAATATTTTCATATTTTAATGAAAATGCATATAATGGAAACTCCCATTTATGTTGATAGAAGTGAAAATTGTCTAAAAACTTTGGAAACTAATTTGGATATGCATTTTATCACCCAGCAGTTTTACTTCTGTGTTTTAAGAGACATGTGGATGAGTACTTATAGAGCAGAAAATAACCCAAATGGGGAATGAGTAGATAAATTACAGTATAGTTACACAAAGGAGTGCTATACAGTAGGAAAAATGAACTACAGCTACATACATGACATGCATCACAGAAACACAAAGTTCAACAAAAAGTAAGGGACAAAGTACTTCAGTTAGATGTCGTTTTTATAAAATGCAAGCCAAAACAAAATCAAACAATTTATTATTATAGGGCCAATACTTAGTGCTTAAGCTATTAAAAAACAGACAAACAAGATAACAAAGAGGGGGAAAAATCCCCAAATTCAAGATAGTTATTACATCCAGTGGGGAAAGTAGGGAATGAGAATGGAAAGGAATAAAAAGGGTTCAATGGTATGGCCAATGTTCACGTTTCAAGTTGGGTGGGATCATAGGTGTTTTATTTTTATGCTCTGTAATCTTGCACATATTTTCAAAATATTTATTTGAAATACAAAAGTGTTATTTGTGCAAAAGTATTAAAACAACAGTTTTGATATGATAGTACATATTTACATGTGTGTGTACACATGTATGTTTGTATTTTTGCATCTGTTTCTTGTCCATCCATTCATTGTCTATTTTCTTTAGGAAATAGACCAATTTCTGTTAATTTCATTTTATTCTGCTGTTCACTTTCCTTAGATAATAGCTTATTTCTCTTCCCCAGGCCCAAGGCCTCTGATTGTATGCTCATTTTCACACATAAAATCTGAATGTAGAATACACACACGTGAGTGTGTATGTAATTATTTATCTACGAATGAGCATCCACATAGGTAGATAAGTGTCCAGCAGAGATTTAATTGGTCAGAAAGAAGAGCGAGGGAGGAGAAGCAGCAATCTCCAGGTGCCAACCCCTGTGCTGTACTTTACACGGATATACGAGCACTTGCGGTTGGAACACTATAAACAGGTGTTGGTACCAAGGGTAATGTCTGATACATAAATAATGATTTTCTTTAGATTCGTATTTTTTGGAATTATAGTTTAAAAGATGCCGAGTGGTCATGGCTGTAAATTAAGTTGATGGGACACTTTGGGTTCTCCACATATCTGTTTGCAACAAGAGGCGGTCAGTCAAAGCAAGTGTCTATACAGTTCTGCAAGCACAGATTGAACTGTGTGTTATCAGTGCGTTCTCGTGGAATCCTCGGGATCTGTCCAGCTTGTGATCCAGTCTCTAGAAGTGAATGAGCTCTTTAGGAATAGAGGCAGGGAAGGGTGCACGTGGTCTCTTGTTCTGCTTATGCAAACATTTTCTGATGATGGTCCTGTTCTGGTATGTTTAAACATCTCGCTGCGGCAGCTAGAATTTTGCCACCTTAAAATATAAGAAAAAATTATCCAGTTTGAAAAAAGGCAATTAGAAACCTCGGTAAAAATGTCACAGCTGATGGGGGGTGGTGGGAGAGGGTGGCAGACAAGGAGAGGAAGATGTACTGAGAGAAAAACCTTCCAGCTAGTGTTGCGGACAATGTCTCCTGCACATTCTGTCTCTGGAAAATGTAGGAATGAGAAGAAAGGACTTGTGATCCCCAGCAAGCCCCATTTTGACCCTGGGATGGCCATGGGACCCCCCTCACTGGTGTCATGGTGGGGGTGTGTAATACAAATGATAATGAACTTGAAGTGAACTATACCCCTTTTTAAAAATAAGCGAATCATAGGCTGAGAGGCAAGGAGGAGAAATTTGGGGGCACACAATAAAAACTGAGGTTAACACAGGGACAAAGCTGGCTGGGACCCAAGTTTTCTAAAGTTTAAAACAATATTTTGGTGAAAGTAAAATTGTATGCATAATATGTAACCATTATGTTATTTAAAATTAATAGGTATTTTAAGAAGTTACAAGGGGGAAATAAGCAATGCAACACTTATTTTAACAAACTTTACAGCAAAAAATTAGTTGATAGAAGACAAGTTTTGTTCTGTTCTAAAGTATATCTTTAAAACCATTTTTGTGTCTTGTTTTTCCACAGTAAGAAATGCTTGTCACACCATGAGTCCCCCCCCCCCCCATTCACATAAAGTTTAAATGTTTTATGAAATAACATGTGGAATGTATTCTGATATTTTTTACTCTATACTATTTTAAAAGAAAATTCTGGTCACAACCTACTGAATCAATTTCATAGCCCACTAATGGGATTTTGAAAAATGGTATTATAAAATGAGAACCTAGAGGTAATTCTGAAAAATAATGTCTATAATATTGAATATCTTAGATTAATAACTTAACAAAGAAAAACTGTAACCCAATTTAGATGAAGAGGAAACGAACGGTTTTCAAGTGTAGTATGCAAAATAAAATAATACTCCCTAATCCTTCTAAGATTTATTCATAGTGATGGAGAAATGCTGTATATACCTGGAAAGGCTTGTACTAAAATAGGATATTCTTGCAGGCAGCTGACTATTTGAACTAATTTTCATTAGTATAGAGATCACAAGTTGGAAGACAAACACAGAGGCACAAGATATCAGCAAACCTTTGACCTCCCACCCCACCCCCAGATCTCTTTCTACCCTCAGGTGATCATTGAATTAAGGAAACTACACACCACAGCACCGTAATTACATCACTATAACATTCAGAGCACTGACATTTACTGGGAGGTTTTTCTTAACACCAAGCTTTAGTTTTTTATGAGAAATACATATTTTTGTTGTTAATCCTCACCTGAGGGATATGTTTTTTCCATTGCTTTTCACAGAATGGAAGGGAGGGAGAGAGAGAAACATTGATGTGAGAGAGATACATTGATTGGTTGCCTCCTGCACATGCCTGATCAAGGATGGGAGCAAACCACAACCCAGGTACGTGTCCTTGATCCAGAATCAAATCTGAGACCCTTCGATGTATGGGCCACTGCTCTAACCACTGTGCAGCACTGGCCAGAGCGATAAATAATTTTATGTACTCCAACATATTTTAGTGCTGAATTAAAAGTGTGAAGTCCACCTCCAATTTATCTTTCCTTTCTCAGTGCCAAGGTGAAGGGCCTCAATGTGTTCTTTAAGGAGAAAATTCCACTTTTGAAACCTCAGTGGTGCCAGGCCTGGCCTTTGCTTACTTACAGGTTTGCCGGTGCCCAGTAGGGCCCATGAAAAAGTTCAAGGACCAGAGACTGATCTTAGTGTTTGGACTAGAAACACATATAGGACCATGTGTCATGTAATTTATTAAGTTGATATTCAGTGGCTATTAAATAGCCTATGTTTTTTTTTTTTAAGAAAAGTAACCCAAATGAGTTATTCAAAGTTTATTTTCTAGTTATATTTCATAATCAAGATGGTTTCATTATATTGTTCTTAAATTTTATCTTCAGAACTGTAACAACCAAAGAAAAATACATTAAAAAAATGCACTGTTTGTTTTTTCTTTTGTTGCTTTTTGTTTTATATACAGACAACAGAATAGTAGTTACCAGGAAGGATGGGGGTCAGGGGAGGACAAAGAGGGTACAGGGGATCAAATCTATGGTGCCGGGAGGAGATGAGGCTTTGGGTGTGAGCAAACAATGGAGTTTACAGATGTTGTTTTATAAATTGTACACCTGAAATTTATATAATGTTATGAACCAATGTTACCCTGGTAAATTTAATTTTAAAAATTCACCGTGCCGTGAACATGCCAGTAAAAGCTGTTGACCTCAGAGTTTGGTTTAAAATGTGAATGTTAAGGAATGAGCCAGGAATGTGGAAGGTCACATTCTTTCCTTTAAATTCCATGGTTATCACAGTTACACGAGGAGAGAAAAGCTTTATAGTTCAGCGGAGTTACTACCTGCTTCTGGGATGGATTTTCATGGGATGATTTTTAAACGTTTCTAAACATGATAATTGAATATGACACATTTGGGACCTCCCTGGGTTCCTGCCTGACCCGGGTCGTGACAGCAACTCTGGGTGAGACCTTTGCACATCTCTCCTTCCCGGTGCCTCCGCCCCCTGAGCTCTCCGGCCCGGGGACACAGAACGCCACTCAGCATATGCTCACATGCAGATCCCCCAGAGCCGCCCCCCAAACAGCCCAGTGGCTCTGTTTTGTCTGCATTTTTAATATGTGAAGGGTAACTATTTGGGACTTGCCGTAATCACATTTACAAAACAGAAATTGGATAACACTAACTTGAACCAGCTTTTGTTTCTTAGAGTCCTGACATGGCTTTAGCTAGGTAGAAATGTTCACGTGGGGAAGCAGCGTTTTGTTGAAAATGAAGATATTTGGGGGAAGAAAAACAATAAAAACTACTTAAATATAAATTTTATTAGAAATTGGCCCTAGCCGGGTAGCTCAGTTGGTTGGAGCATTGTCTCAATACGCCAAGGTTGTGGATTGGGTCCCTGGTCAGGACAGATACGAGAATCAGCCAAGAATGCATAACTAAGTGGAACAACAAATCAGTGTTTCTTATTCTCTCTCTTTCTCTCAAATCAATAAATAAAAGTAAAAAAAAAAAAAGAAGAAATTAAATGCGTAACCATTATACTTTATACCAGTGAAGAATTTGAATTCAGAGAAATAGAAACCAACTCTGTTGGCTTCCTGGGTTTTTAACTTATTTGCTTACCTTGTGCTCCAGTTCCAGCCTCGATGCCCTGGATGCAGACAGTGAGGGGGAAGGGCCTGCGGAGCAGGCACACCTGTGCTACACGCCCGAGTCGCAGGGTTCCTCCAGAACCGGGATTCCCAGTGGGGATGAATTAGACTCTTTTGAGACCAACACTGAACCAGATTTTAACATCTCCAGGACTGAGTCACTTTCTCTATCAAGTAACCTTCAGTCAAAGGTATTCTGATTGGTATTAATGTGGCTTATTCTAAGCGGGGAAAATGTGTTGTCTAAATCTATCCATCTCTGAAAGACAAATGATGTTTTATTCACACGTGTAAACTTTTTTTTTTGGAGGCCTCATGCGCTGGCTGATTGAGCCTGTCTTTTTCATCTTTCCCACTCTAATCTGTATGGTCCTTACTTACAAGGGACGATTTGTTTTCATCAGTTCAACACTAGTACATATAACCTTTCACATACTTGGAATATTTTACCATTGTCCATAATAATTCCTACTATCATCTCTTAAGCAAAGGGAGAAAAACTGGTAGTATTCAGTGGGTTTCTGATCAAACTTGTTTTGCTCACATAAACTTTTGCTTGGCCTGGGGGATGAGGTAAATCATGTTACTAAGGCAGATGATGTTTGTTTAGCATTCCTGCTGCACGAGCGAATCTGGAATCCCATAAACTTTGTCAATTTTTCCATAGGAGACAGATTTTCTCTCATTGGCACTTTCACATGGGATTTCATTTTGTTGTGGTTGTTTTTTATTTCTTTTTCGTTTTCTTTTCTTAAATTGAGTTTATTGAGATGGCATTAATTAAATTATACAGGTGTCAGGTATACAATTCTACAACACATCATCTGTATTGTATACCCGTGCTGTCTTGCAGCGAAAGCCCTTTTGTATTTGGATATGCTTTCTTCCTGTTTGATTTGTATTATTATTCATTTTTTTCTTCTTAAATTGAGTTTTCTACTATAAAATAATGTGTGCTATGTCCAAACGACTCTTTACCATGAACACATGGCTGTTATGATAACACTTTATGTTTATAGTAGAGTGTACAATATACAAACATGTTTTATGTATGCACAACATCTAGTTTTATCACAACTCCCCTCAGACATAAGAGGTTTATTGTAATTGTTGAGCAGATGAGGTTCTGCAGCGGTGAGATGTCTTGTCTTGGTTACCCATGATGGCGAATAGTCAGAACTCAAATCCAGGCCTGAGTCCCCTCCCTCAGCTCTGAAGCCTGTAGAACTGTCAGAATCTTTTGAATCCAAAGATCATGTGATATTTCTGGATAGTCAGAAATGAGTATGCTTGTCGATGGAGATCCTTCTTAGTTTTGCATTTTGGATGGAATTGTGAAACACTCATCATTATTTGGGATGAAAAGTAATTTCATCTTTGTGAAGCAGTTCAGTGTTGTCCACTTTGAAGAAGAATATGTCCATTAAAGCAGTGGTCGCCAACCGGTGGTCCGTGAGGTCCGAAAGGTTGGTGACCCCTGCTTTAAAGTATAGCTAGCCTTGCCTCTGAAATTACCTTATGTTACCTTTTACCTGAGGCTTTTGGGTAATTCTCCAAGTCCCATTATTATAAAAAATGACAACCATCTATGACTTTAGTGCAGAGGATGGCGTTGGGCGAGGGCCCTCTGTGGCAAGCTCACTGTTAGGGTTATAGAAAAGCTTGGACTGGCTTTCCTGACATTCAATCCCAGAAGGCTCTCCCTAATAAGTCAGCCAGGGGGCCACAGCTCAAGGCCCCTTGAAGCAGGATCAGACATCTATTTTCAACATTGCCCCAGGCTCTTTATATGGAAGAACTTAGAAAAACCATGCGTTTTCACTTAGGAAGAACAAAAGAGAACTGGGAAGGACAGTTGCTGATGGCTCAGTTTTAGTAGTAAATTGTGCATTACTTTATTCAGCCCTAATTTTAAGTGCTATCTTACAAATGGATGGGTGGGATGGATCCTAAGGCTACTAGGCCTCTCTCTGGTGGATGGGAGTTGGGTTCCATAGATGGCTTTAGTGGTGTTCTATTGCATATTCATTTAAATTTTCTAGAATATGTAAGAAACCATGTTTTATTATCTTGCCATCTTGCATTTTCCATACATTAATGTTGTAACAGAAATTGTATGTAATTGGGATAACAAAATGACAGGTCATTTAAAAGGAATAAAGATACATAAATCAGTGAAATTCAAACATCATCCCAGGAAGTGCTGGGTGGAAATCTATTACAAGGTAAGCACAGCCTAGGAAGATTTTTATAGTAACATTATAAACTTAAACAGCTATTTGGAAGTTTTTTAAACCCCTCCTATTATAAGTGGCTATCCCTCTACCTTCTTATCTCTTGTTAAGCATAGAGATAAATATTAATATAGAATTTTGATTGAATGCTACAGTGGAAAAGAAAAATAACTGGCAATTCAGGTGAACAAAAGTCAAACTCGTTAAATATATAGAGAAAAGTCCTTTGACTTAATTTTTCACTTTTAACTAACTTGGAATGTCATAATTGCATCCTAAAGTATATATAGGAACTATTCCCCAAGCTTCAAAGAGACAATAAAAATTTAAAAGTTATGAGAGTCAAACAGAAACAATAAGATTATAAAAACAGATCCAGAGACAGAGAACAAAGGGGGAGAGATCAACCAAAGGACTTGTATGCATGCATATAAGCCTAACCAATGGACACAGACACCAGGGGGGTGAGGGCATGAGTGGGAGGGTGGTGGGGGGGAATGGGGCGATAAGGACACATATATAATACCTTAACCAATAAAGAAATATATATATATATATATATATATATATATATATATATAATTTAAATTGGAAAAAAAAGATTACAACAGAAATATTCAGGTTGAAACCTTTACAAAGATGCTGATTTAGTAACACTCATGGTGAACATATACTTTCAAGACCTGTGTAGCATTTTTAAAAAACTTTATTATGATCTCTTTTAGGAATCACTACTTTCTGGAGTCCGCTCACGTTCTTATTCCTGCTCATCACCCAAAATTTCTTTAGGAAAATCTCGGTTGGTGCGTGATTTTACAGTGTGCAATGCAAGTGAAGGTGAGCACCACTTACCACGCGTCTTCGAAAGCATTCTATTCCAGGGCAGAGTTTTAGTAAAAGTACATAAAATATTCAAGGGCAGCAGGCAAGAGTTTATTTTTACAATTGATTTTTCTAAGTTTAGCAAAGTCTTTTTTTCATTAGATAGAGAAGTTAAAGATCCGATTTTGATGAAATTAAAAATTTGTACACATATCTCTGTTGATTCTTTGAATAAAATGTAGTCCTCAAATTGTGTAAACTATAATTTATTCTAGGTTCATTATTGTGAGGGCTTTCGAGGATTTTATTTAAGTAAAGTATAAAAATTACTCTTCCTCTATATATAAATTGCTGAAATAATCTAACTCCTCAGAGGCAAACCATTACAAAATAGATTTTCTTTCATTATTTAGCAAGGGATTTTAGGGAAATGAAATAAGAGAACATATTTGAAACATGAGTAAATGTATCTCAAGGTTTTGTGTGGCAATGTAAGCATTCAGAAATGTAACTTTTATGCAATGACATTTTAATTTAAATATAGTATACCTATAGAAAAGGGTGTAAATTATAAGCATATAGTTTGATGAACTTTTAAAAGTGAATTCAGATAAAGAAATAGAGCAATTACAGGTAACTCAGAGCTGCCCTGGTAGCACCTCTCAGTGACTGTGCCCCTTTTCAACTTGATTTTGAAATGTAATTATTTCATACTTCTGTACATAATATATTATGTAAAAATTGCATTTCAAGACATATTTGGAAGTGTTCATGCTACTCTGTAATATATAGCATTATAATAAAATTTTTGTCAATGTATTAGATAATGCTTTTTTGGGTTATCCTTAAGAATCTTAAAAGATTCAGAAAACAAGAGATGTGCTTAAGTACTCTCAACTTCTCAGTGTAGAATATTTAAAATAGGATTTGTTTTACACCTTTTCTTTCCTTTTAAAATTCTTTATTACATTGCTATTTTGCATTTTATGCTATGTAGAATAGTATTGTAAGCATAATCTTTGTGCTTGGAGCTCCCATCCTAAACACGGCCTTAGGTATGGAAGATATTCAATAAATATTTGTTGAACAAATATGGTAGTCAAGATACTTCAAATACAACACAAGTGTTACTAGGTGTGTCCCCTGCGCGGCCCCCCTTCCACTCCCACCCCCCCAACCGCTGTCGCCCTTTCTGGGAAGTCTTTTGGAAGAGGAGAAAGCAAGACTACTCATATGTTGTCCATGTTAATTTTTGGAATGGGAAGATAGAGAAAAGAACTAAGAGAAGAAAGGGGTACAATTATTCTTTAGAGGACAGGAAAAGATGGATTGAATTTGTCCTGGATTTTTTAA
Organism: Myotis lucifugus; assembly: GCF_000147115.1. Classification (NCBI taxonomy): domain Eukaryota; kingdom Metazoa; phylum Chordata; class Mammalia; order Chiroptera; family Vespertilionidae; genus Myotis; species Myotis lucifugus. Next base: position 39,879,159 of record NW_005871048.1, on the reverse strand, counting down.
TTTTATTTTAATAACATGAGTATTTCTAAGATCTCCAGCTTTACCTAATTTTAGTTTAGGTTCGGAGTCCTCTTAATGGCAGCTTGATAACTTTCCACTCAGAGTCCTAGGTAACGAATTCACTTTATACCATAGCTATTTGGAAAACACCTTTAAGTCTTCTATGAAATGTGCAAAATGGCAGCCTTGTCTTTATATCTGAAATATCCCTGATTTTCCAAGTCAGACCCTTTCAAGTTTGAAATTGTTGAGCAGATGACTAAGAGGAAATTTATTGTTTATAAGGGGAAAGAGCCCTCCCTTGTGAATTCTTCAATGAATAAGGAAGGGTATCTCTGCCTAACATACAATCTTTAACTCTTGGCATTTGAATTAGAAAGAATAAAAACTCACATCCTTTGGTTTTTCTGTGAATAAAAGCTTATCTTTAGACAGTATATTTTAAAACAAGGCTATTTGAACGATGTTTGCTATTCTCCAAAAGTTAAGAATTACAAACAGGTAATTTAGATTAAGGCTACACACTAAATGTATAGATTCCAACAGATACTCCTGTATGGTGGCAAATGTTTGGATTGACACCATTTATCTTAGCCACAACTATTGGATTATGAAGAATAAATTAACTCTTAAGGAAGAAGGAATACTTTTAACTGTGATCAAAGCACAGGTATGAAAACGTGACCAGTTCAAAGATGTATTCTAATTTTCAGTGTTTAGTTTGCTTAATCAAGGGTGAATTGATATTTGTGGTGTTAGAAATCTTATCTCAGTGAGTTTTGAGTAGTCCTAAACATTTTCTCTATTTCAATAGACTCCGATTCTCCTTTTGCCCCAGTGAAAAACTCCCATATATGAGCTGTAATACAGTTATATAAAGATAGGATGGCCTTTTTGCCCTTTCTATTTTTATTTGTGATCTCTCTTCCTTGTCACTTCCAAAGGGCTACTATTGTCATGTCTCATCCTTTTTTTTTTTTGAGCCAAGAGTACAATGGCAGCAACTTTATCACTTAACGCTTGTAGACATAAAATCCAACCCTATACATAATTCCCTTTGGTACATCATAGGTTTAGATAGAAAGGGACATTGTCAATATTGTGATGATAATTATAACCTTACCAAGATGGACAAAAGTGTTCTACACTTAGGCATCTGAGGAGTGAACTAAATGTACTTTTGGAAATGACTGTACACTGATGGATGGAATCTCTTTAGACTTTGTCCAGTTGGCTGAGTCTGGTTCTGTTACCTTATTAGCTCGATTATTTTGGATAAGAAGATTTATTCTCTTGGTACCTCTTGAACCTCAGCCTATTTACAATAAAGATACTGATTTCTACCCAGGAATTAATTTGTGGAACATTTAATAGCAATAAAATAAAGTCTTCAATTCTTCAAAGAAGATTTTATGTTACCTACAAGATAGAATAAGGTTTGGCATTGATATTTACACATTTTAGGGATATGTATTTATTAGTGTTCCTTCTTACATACCTGGCCCATCTTCTTTGCAATTTAGTTTTGCCTCTTCAAGCTTCTGGATTGTAATGGTAAAGGATTTGTCCCTGCTCTGTAGATGGTGTGCTCCACAGTGGCCGCTCCCTCCATCAGTCTCTCTCACTGTCTAAATCAGTGGCTCTGCTCCATCCCTGTAGTAAGTACTCCAGTTCCTTCCGAAAACCAGATGGCGCTGAGCTGCTTGCATGAGCCTGTCCTTCTACCCCCCAGAAGTCCAATGGGACAGGTGGTCTTCCCTTCCCCATGAGCCACAAGGCGCATCTCTGAACTGGCTGCTGCTAAGATTTTGTAAAGGCATTGCAGATCTATTCAAATGGGCTCTTTCTTAGACTGGCCTTCAAGACTTTCTTTTTAGCTTTGCTTAAAAAATAGCTAAGGCATCTGTTGATTCTGTATGTTGGGAAATTAGTGTTACAAATAAGGGATGAAGCTCTGGTGAGAAATATAAAAAAAAGATAGAACTGGTTTTCTGCACTTCTGAAAACATTTGCTGCCCTTGCTGATGCTAACTTTGTTCATAGCATCGTTAACTGTTGCCATGTTTTGGCCTCTTCCCCATTCCCTCCAAACTAGGAAAGTGGTAAAGATACCCAGAGCAATGATCTACTTATATAAAGTGACGTATTTTCTCATAACTGGTGGTGTACATAATGACAGAATAGGGTGGAGTATGTGCATTTCAGACTAACATGTGACTGCTAGCTTGTCTGCCTTGGTTTTCATTTTATTTTCTGTGTCTTTTAGAGCAAAGAGCGTACAGTTTACCAGAGCCGCCAGAAGAAAAAAGGTATTTTAACTGTTCCAAATTTCCGGAGGCACTGCTCGGTCCACCTTTGGAAATGTGTGCACATCATTTTGGATACTTGTTTAATGGTTTGTGAAGTTTCTGTGCAATGGGCCTGCCTGAATCCTTGGCTTCCTTTGTGTCTGTATAGGCGACTAGCTGCTCCTTTCAGTCCCCAGATGTGCAGGCCTCCAGACTGGGGACAGAGTATTCTATTGGGTTATTGTCAAAGCCAAACACTTATAGCATACAGGACCACGGGGAGCAGTGTGAGGACCACCTGCTTTAGAAAGGCATCGGGCCCTGGTCTGCTAGCTTACTTGGTTAGAGCATCATCCTGAACGCCAAGGTTGCAGGTTCAATCCTCTGTCAGGGCATATAAAAAAAACAACCAATGAATGCATAAATGAGCGGAACAACAAATCTATGTTTCTTTCTCCCTCCTTTCCTCTCTCTCTCTAAAATTATTTTATTTTAAAAAAAGAAAGAAAATTGAAAGGCATCAGGATTTGGCTAGGTAGGCCCGCCATGACAAGAAGCTTTATTTACTATGACAACAGGTCCTGGGCGGTCAGTTATAGAAAGTGCCTAAACATCTGTTACCTGTCTGTAGGGAGTAGTGTGTAGGAGTGTTAAGTTTGAAACAAAGAACACGTAATGTTGAAAGCTCTTTAAACATCATCAGTTTTCTAATTGATATACAGGTTTGAAAGCTTTGTGCCTAAGCACCTCTCCTCCTCCCCCAAATAACTGTCAATTGGAGTTTGGGAAGTTGACTAGGGAGCAGGCAAGACTTTGAGTTCTTTTGGCCTCAAGTAACTAACCATGCGTGAGCCCCACTGTGAAATAGCCTGGGGTTATGTCAGAAATGGCAGAAATGTTTGGCATTAAGAGAATATATGAAAAAGAGAAAATGGTTTTAATTTTGGTGATATTAATGCTGAAACTCTGAAACCTTTTACTATATAGATCAAGGTAGACTATTGTGATTTAAGTCTTGGAATAAAAGTATTAATAAGGAAAAGCCTCCTTTTGTTTATTCTTATATTTTGAGACCAAAATAGAAGCTTTGAGTTGAGAAAACCAGAGGAAGACTAAGAATGCCCTTTAAGAACAGGAAGCTGAGGAAGATGGCAGTATGGCAATGATGATGATGATGGCAGGAGCAGAATAACTGACCATTATTGGGTGTGTTTTTTGGTGGTTTGTGCCATTTGGAGCTGCTTACTTTATTACTCCTTTTGAGCAATTTATTAATTCTGGAATTTTTTCATCATCTTGGTTGTCATTTTGATTAGCAGTCTTCCTTCTGCCATCTTTCTCACAGTTGAAGAAGTACTGGACTGATTGTCAAGATTTTTTAAATAAAACATTTATTTTTCATTAGGAGAGGGAGGGATTTAAGGCTAGAAAAACCAATGTTTTCCATTTTCTGTCATTCTGTTTTTTATTCTTTCTATTCTTTATTGCCCCCTAATCCACATCCTGAAAGCATCTGACTTTCTCAGTCATATCCCTTAGTGCAGCGATTTTCAACCTTTTCCAACTCCTGGTACACAAACTGATTCCTTAAATTCTGTGGCACATGAAAAACATATTTTTTGCCAATCTGGTAAAATTTTGATTCATTCACACTGGATGGATATATTGTTGGCTGTTGTCATTTTTTTTTAATTTGGTAGTCCAAAGGAAAAGAGGTCAGTGTCTCTGACTAAATAGTCAAGCATTGCATGTTTTAGAAATTTCGGTGGCACATTGGTTGAAAATCGCTGCCCTGGTGTATCTAGTAGAGTAGATATTTTATCTCACCTGTTCTGTTCCTGATATCTTGTTGGATATGCCAGGAAGAGCCCTGGCCATACCTGTGGTTTGCTTTGCTCATGATGTACATATTTACTTGAGGGTCCTCCTACACTGGCATTTTTATGTATATTAATCACTTCATTTCTGAATGCAGCCAGGTAAATGGGGAGCTCACTCCAGACCTTGCAGGCTCATTTCTGCAGAGCTGACACACTACCTATCCTAACTTCTTAAACGCTGTATGGCATGACTCACTTATTTTATTGCCACCAGCTGTCTTAAATTTACTGCATCTGTTACTTTCTATTAAGAAAATTTTTGAGCAGTTGAGTGTTCAAAGAAGTCACACTGTGTCAACTTTCAATTTGGATAGTGAGAACTTTTTAACATTTAGATGCCCAGTTTTAATTTCAAAAATAGGTTATAGATATAATAAATTAGGATTAAGATGTTCTTTAGATATTTTAAATATCTACTTACCAATTAAAAAGGCAATACCAAGAGACTCTGAAGAATGGAGCTTGTAGAACTTTACTGTGGGTGATTCCACTGGGCATCAAATTGATAATAGAGCTTAGGCATTCTTGTTCTGGGATGTTGAAAGACTTTAAATTATTTCCCCCAAGATTCTTATAAATTGAAAGCTATTTAAATTCTGTTGTGAAATCAGTTGAGGATCTTGCCCTTCTCAGTTCTTCACTACAGTACTTACTTGTTATATAGATTATTATTGTTTACATGATCATGTCTGAGGCCTTATCAGCCTTTGAGCTTAAAAGTTAAGTGGTATAATTTTACGTAATTTTGTAGAAGTATGTAGAATACATGGTAAATTGTGGTGCATGTATACTTTTTAAATCAAAACTGAAACGTCGTTCTTGATATTCTCTTCTGTAGCATGGTGATTTGGAATATAGTTGGGTACATATTTTCTTTTATTTGAGAGAGTTTAGTTGTGTTCCTGCTGGGAAGTAGAAGAGAGGACTTCTTGAGTTCAAAATCCACATTGACCTCACATCTCACCATTCTTTACTTCTGAGATTTAGTCTACTCAGCTTACTACTGTTCTCTTAGGTAGTGGGTGGCACCTTTTATGACTCAAATGTGTTTTTCTCCCAAAGTGAGCCTGTTGAATATTATACCACGAGTTTTGAAAATTAGGATGCTTAAGACATAAAAGATATGGAATTTTACAGGTTATATTCATCAGTCAGTTATCTAGGGAGTGGCTGTGAAGTAGAAAGGAAATAATAGGATCTGAGTTCCTTTTTGTTACTCTGAGCAGTTGTAGGATACATTCACTTCTACTCACCCTCTTTCCTTTCTGGCTTTTTCAACTGTTCTCTCTAAGTAGCAAACCCAGTTTCACTTACTGTGCAGGATTTGAAAAGCAGGACACTATCCTGATTATGCCTTTGGATCTGCATGACCAAGAGGCAGCTCTGAAGCCATTTATTTATTTTTAAAAAACACACATTCCTAAGTTTGAACTCTCCATTATCTAGTATAGAGGTTAAAGAACTTAAAGTTTTGTTTAATATGTACCAGGTAAATACATTTTATATTTAAGTGTGAGAAGGGCCCTTTGGAAATACTCGGTCTACAAAAGTGTTATCTGGTTTGACAAGATATATACTTAGGTTGATATTTAACATATTCTCTCTTTCTCTGTTATATATTAGAAATATAAGACTATCAGAGAAAAGTTCCAGGGGAAATATCATTTTTCATAGCTGGGACTTATTTTTCATAAAGAATGATTTTATGGATTAGAGGTAAATAAATGATGTTCAGTGTGTTCATGGATTGGGTACAATTGCCTCTAGCTTGCCTCTTATTTGGGGAAGTATCCACAGTTTTCTCTCCTTTGTAATCTAGAGAGTTTCAGGTTGCAAATAGCCTGACTGAGTAGGAGAGACAGAATCAGGAGGCAGACAGCCTGTTTCTCAGGCTGTATTGACAAAGGAAATATCTGTCTGCTGAGTATTATCTCTATGTTCCAAAAATACAGAAAATACAGTTTTTTATTGTTGGTTTTTTGGCTTCTCTGTGTTGGAGGAAAATTCTGTTAGTATAATAAACAGAGAGATGATTTTCGGAGTAAAATTACAAGTCTGAGTTATCCTTTATTTCTCCAGTATTTTATTATGAAAAAGTGTAAAGTATACAGAAAAATTGAAAGAATTATATACTGAATACCTACCTCTACCACTTATATTCTGTAATTGTTAGTTGTTAGTCTGTGAGCTAGTTGCTTTATCTATCTACCTACCCATCTATAAGATATATTTTTAATAGTTTCTATCTTTATCTTTAGAATAACAATTAAAACTGAACAAATCTATATGTGTAAATATATGTATAAAACATGTACTAATATATATGTGTAAAAGCATATGCTGTATTTTACTCCCTCTTTAAATCCTATAAGCCATGAATGAATACAGATTATTTTTTGTAGAATTCCGGAAGAAGAATGGGATAAATACATCATACCTGCCAAATCGGATTCTGAAAAGTACAAAGTGAGCCGAACTTTCAGCTTCATCATGAATCGGATGACTAGCCCTCGGAATAAATCTAAGGTAGTTAAGGTTTGGTGCCTATCATGCAGAAACATAGATGGCTGAGTTTCTCAGCAATTAGTATAGTTTCCCCTCCCCCTTTAAAATCATTTACCTCAGATTTTACACATACTTGAAGACCTGTATGTTTTATATGGAGTATTGCCTAAGTCAGTGGTCAGCAAACTCATTAGTCAACGGAGCCAAATATCAACAGTACAACGATTGAAATTTCTCTTGAGAGCCAAATTTTTTAAACTTAACTATATAGGTAGGTACATTGTTATTAACTTAATTAGGGTACTCCTAAGGCTTAGGAAGAGCCACACTCAAGGGGCCAAAGAGCCTCATGTGGCTCGCGAGCCGCAGTTTGCCGACCACTGGCCTAAGTCATCAGAAATGCTAAGACAACTACATTCTGGGTAATAATACATGTTGGCATCATTGTACCTGTTGATTACAGTCATTATATTCTGATAGAAATGTAGGGACTTTGTATGACTCCTCTAAGATGTTGGCTCTCAGCATTTCATTTTTCTCATTTCCCCCCATTTTTCTGCTGCTGCTGCTCTATCTGAAGACAAAAAGCAAGGATGCCAAAGACAAAGAGAAGCTGAGTCGACATCAGTTTGTCCCTGGAACTGCCTCTGGAGTTCTACAGTGTTTGGTTTGTGATAAAACGCTCCTGGGGAAAGAGTCGTTTCAGTGTTCCAGTAAGTTCTCGGGCCTTGTACACAGTGTCTTTATGCTTTGCTTCCCCAGACAGTAAGATCCCTGAGGCCAGGGTCATTGCTAAGCATATTCACATGGACGTTTGCTTTAGTGCTGCACATACGATTTAATGACTTAACACTTGGAGTGCGGGTGAATTTCCCGCCAAAATATAAGATGGCTCTGTCTTTTGGTTTTGTTCCATCCACCAAAAGGGTGGATTACAAACAAATATTTGGTAATACGCAGTTACAATCGGCCCGAGTTTACACGTTTCCCGCACTCCACCGCAAATCTATATGAACCGAGTTAAAGACGGCTCCTGCGGAGTACGCGCAATTCACGCGAGCCGACTTAACTCGTTTCCCGCACTTTAACAAGAATGACCCACGATGGTTCGAGTCAGTACTTTTTATCCATAACCTTCCAGAACCCAAACTACATATATTACTGCCAACTTAATGTCTCCACTTGGGTGTCTAGAAACTTCTCAAATGTTACATGTCCAAAACAGAGCTCTGTTCTGCCTCTCCCGTGCCCACCTTCAAGCTGACCCTCTTCGTTAATGGCACCCACAGTGCCCAGAGCCAATGCCTTGTGAATAGCAGCTTAGTAAATATTTGTGGAGTGAAAGAATTATTCAGAGCCAAAGGATTCAGGTCCAGGCAGGTGAAATGCATTTTGTGATATTTGTTGGTGGCCAGAGTTAGGGGGCCGCATTGGGGTGGGATGGGAGCATAAGGGAGAGAGAAGAGCAGGGGAACGTTTCCATGTAAGTTTCTCTTTAAATTCCTAGGAAATGATTCCATTAAGAATCAAACTGTATTGATAGTTGTACATCTCAGGAAAAGACCATCCACACACGGCATGAAAGGCAGCTTCCATTTTCTCTGCACAGTTGACAGTATTTGATGACACCAGCTCTACACGGGCTTGAGCTTTGCTTTCCTTGGCAAATCCTTGATTTCTTTCTTTTATGGGATCTGAAATAGCATCAAGCAGTTCAGATGTGATTTAAGTTGCTAATTTTTTTAGAAATTTGCTGTAAGTATTGCTGCGGATTGTTTCTGGCTTGCCTGCCTGTCAGCTGTCGGTTATAAGTGGGTGTGACGGCACCCATTTCCTAGGGTGTCAGTCCACGCTGTTCACAAGGCCGACCCCCACGATGGATCCACCATCCACATCACCGTCTTTCTCTCCCCTCATTGTAAGGTAAACTCCTCCAGTGGGTGCTCTGCACTAACTGCTCTGATGTCTTTCCTGGCACTTCTTCCTTAGCCACCTGCATTTTGGCCTCTGTCTTTAGTATTTAACAGAAGTCCTGCTTTTGGCGGAAACTTGGCATCGCTTTCTAGTCAGGTCTGAGAGTCTGTGCTCCTGTCGATTGTCCCTCCATTTAGGTAAACATTCTCTTTTCCATGGTAGCTTCCCTCCTGTTTACCACGGGTGTCATCTCCTTTGTCCTGAGGCCCTCCAAACTCAGTTCATATGCATTTGTTCACCACCACTCCTTCCCCTAATTGTTTCTGTGTTAATAGTCATGCAATCATTTGTTCTAAAATATGATAGCTAGACCTAATCTTCCCAGATTAATGTCTTTATCCCTCACTTTCTACTTCCATATTTACAGCTGCCTAGAGAGACTGAGCAATCAGGTAGTTTGTGGCCACTTTTGAGAGTATGGAAGAGCTACAGGGATAATAAACCAAGACTGTCCCAGTCACACTGGCTCAGGGTGACCGTCGCTGTGGGCATCACCACCCAGAGGTTTCATGTGAAAGGTCGTCCTTCTTGCTGCACTAATGGTACAAGCTCAGACCTTGGGCACCTTGACTCCTCTTCCCCTTTGTCTCCCCCCCTCACCCCAGTCCCCACATACCCCCATCACTCTTTCCTTTCCTGTCTCCCTGGGACCACTCAGGTACATTCTCATCACCCTCTTTGGGACTGCTGAGAGCAAATTGCACTCGTTTCCCTCTCCAGGTATTTTCACGTACAATTTATTCTGAATACACTTACCACATCAGTCTTTGTACAACACCACTTTCATCAGCCCACATACACAAAAGAACTTCTCTCATTTTTGTTTACTGGACTAAGCCCAACCTCTTCTGATGCCTGTGGTTCCTGCTCTGCCTCCTGCTGGCCAGTCCAAGGTTAGTTCCCCTTTCAGCCTTACAGCCAGGGGCCGAGCCGGGCCTGCTGTCCTCTTCTCCCTTCCTGTGGGTTTTCCCACCTCTGTTCCTTCACTTATTATTATAACTTATGATTATAACCTCCCTTCTCTCAGTTTCCCCTTCTCTATGTCAGTCCACATTTCTCACCTCGTTTTGGAAATCTTCCCTGACTGCTGTGGCCTAAATTCTTACACATCACGTTTATGACCTATTTTCTCTATTCCTTTTAATACTGGGTTATGTACAACCTCTTTTGGTTTTTAACTACTAAAATGGACTTTAAGTTATTTAAGGACGATAATCACACAATTCTTTTGTATCCCCTACAGCAGCCATCACTGAGCTGGGCCCTTAGACACTCATATGTAGTTAATATATAATTAATAATATCTAGTTAGATCAGAGGTCCTCAAACTTTTTAAACAGGGGGCCAGTTCACTGTCCCTCAGATCGTTGGAGGGCCGGACTATAGTTTAAAAAAAAACTGTGAACAAATTCCTATGCACACTGCACATATCTTATTTTGAAGTAAAAAAACAAAACGGGAACAAATACAATATTTGTATTTGCATGTGGCCCGCGGGCCGTAGTTTGAGGACCCCTGAGTTAGATACTCAGAAGTAATTAATGCAGGTTAGGGAGCCAGGACTTGCTGGAAAGTAAACTTTTGTAGTATAGAATATGTAGGTTCATACTGAGTTGCCATGGAAGTCTTAGTGGAAGATGGAAATTGCTGAAAGTACATAATAGGATATGTTCAGCTTTTAAAGTAGTCAATTTTTTTAATGTAATAAAATTCATAGAAGATATAAGGTTTAAGGAGAAGCTTGGAGTTATCCAAAATTTACCACCTAGAGAACATTGCTACCTAATATTTTGATGGAGTCCCTTCTAGTAAAAAGAGTCAGCTTGTTATGCTCATGTTTTATTTGAGGATGCTATCACATGTACTAAGTTATTCCTTACTTAGTGTACATTTAAGTTTTTCCCAGCATAATGTTGCACATATAACTGTACACATCTTTGATTATTGCCTTAGATTAAATTCTAGAATCAGTATGAATATACATTTGATTTCCTTTTTAACCCACAGTTTTTTAGAAGTTTTAAGATTTACAGTTTTGGGGGTAGGGGAGTGTTAGAGTTTTAAATTTCATATTAACATTAAGTTTTTTTTACATTGGATAAGAGACTATGACATGTCCAATCTCTGCTGTTTTTGATAAATAATCCTATTTCATTGGGGTATTTTTGTTTTTAATCGTGAAAGTTAGTATTTCTAATCTTAAAAATATGATGTGAAACAAAATATGATGTAAATATTGAGAATCCTGGTGGCCCTAGCTGATTTGGCTCAGTGGATAGAGCGTCAGCCTGCAGACTGAAGGGTCCCAGGTTTGATTCTGGTCAAGGGCACATGCCTGGGTTGCAGGCTCCATCCCTAGTAGGGGATGTGCAGGAGGCAGCCGATCAATGATTCTCTCTCATCATTGATGTTTCTATCTCTCTCTCCCTCTCCCTTCTTCTCTAAAATCATTAAAAATATATTTTAAAAAATCCTGGTGTCTGTAATTTTTTTTTGTTAAAGCCTGAGTTGTTAGTTTTTCATGAAAATTGTATTTTTATAAGATTTTCCTTGTTTATAAATAGATTGCACTGCTTATATTTTGATGTTACCTTCATTGCGGATTTTACTTTCATCAACATAAAATTAATTTCTAATGCCATTAAATGCCTTTTGCATCAAATTTTTCTTTGTTTAAAGTTTACATTCCTCTTGCTTTCCTTTCCTTTGTATTTCCCTTACCTAACTCTGTGGTCTTGATTTGGGGTGTGCATCTTCATTTTGGGTATAGGTGCTCTGTAATGTAACGGAGAGGCCTTGTTTTATAGCATTTTTTTTTCTAATTTGCATTTACAGCTATCAGCTATCTTTTATAGTTCTATGCTATTTTCCTTAACGTCTGGTTTAGCCATTTGCTTTTATCTTTTTCATAGATTTGGCAAGCAGATATGCTCTTTTATTATCTATTAATACTAACTTTAGGGCTTATAATGAAAGTCTTATAATTACATACTCTTTTATTTCCCTTCTATTTACCCTTTTTACCCCTAGCCTCTGTTAGTATACTAATTCATCATTAAATTATTGTTTTTATATTATGGGTATAATCTTCCAGAAATAGTTTTCTATTTCAAGACTAATTTGATATTTGTATTCAGCTCTGTGTCTCTACTTACAACAATTTTTTAGCTGCGGTTCTTTGTTTAGATGGTTCCAGTGCTCAGTTTGCTCCTTTAAAAAAATCTGATTTATTTCTGAACTCTTAGTTTTGATTCTGCTCTTAATACCTTTCTTAAGAAGAAGAAGGTTATTGGAGTGGTCTGTTTTCTGAAATCTTGTATATCTAAGGGTGTATCTTTGCTTCTTTCACACACAAAAAGCAATTTATCTGGCCAAGTTCTTAGGCCAAACGTTTCCACCTCAATACTCTGTCAACACTGGTCCACTCTATCTGAGCATTTAAAATTGTAGCAGAAAAATCTGGGGCCTGCTTGACCTTATTCCTTTGTGGGTGACCTGCTTTGTCTACTTGAGGACTTTGCAATTTTTAATCATACAGATGTCGTCAGAATGTTTCTATGGAATAGGTGGCATTTAATTATTTTTTCTAGGAAACAGTGAGAGCTTTTGATCTGTCTTTTTTTTTGTGAGGAGGGGGTTGTTAGCTTTAAAAGAAGTTTTTGTCAGTTGTCGCTTTGACTATTGCTTCTGATCTAGTTTTTCAGATTTTTTTCCTTGGAGAAGTGTGATCTCTGTTATCTGTCTTTTTTTGTATGACACCTTCTATTTTATAATTATACCCTGCTTTTTCTCCACATTCTGGAGGAAACCTTTCAAGTTTAATTTTAAGGTGCTGCTTTGATGTTTCTGTCACATTGATTCTTCACACCCGGTTCACATTCTGCTCTCGACCTTCTCCCTCCTCGCAGTCCTGTCTCATCTCACAAAGCTCGTCTTCCTCTCCTGCTGCCGGCGACCCTCACATCTCCCTCCTTCATGGCCATTTGGTCTTATTTCATGTCTCTTCGGGAGAATACATTCAAAATACCTAAAAATTTCTCTCTTTCTGGATTTAATAATACTCTGTGGCTCACTCTGCCTGTTTGTTTTCAGTATAATTTTGTGCTGGGGTAGCTCACAGCTTCTTTTTTTCTTTAACTTTTTTTATTTGCTTATTCTGGAATGAGGAGAGAGCCTCCGGTTTCCATGTTTGCCAGCAGGACCAGCTTGCGGGTCAGCCTGGGCCCTGCTTACTGCCCGCTGAGGTGTTGGCTGAAATGCCTCTGTAGACCCACAGGTGGGAGGGTGGTTGGGTTCAACCTCCTGCACAGTGTGGCTTTGATGGACCTAAATGGATGGGATAATTCTTTCTCATGAAGCTTCTGATAAGCCACAGGTTCCTGCATCTACACAGGGCATGGGGGTGGGTGGGACAGGGTGGCCCTGGCGAGTGGGAGGGGAGAGAGGGCAGGGAGACAGCAGCCTGGCAGGAAGCAGTCCCCACGCAGGGGCAGTTTTCTGTGAGGACGACTTGGGTCTCTGAGCCAGTTGGCAGAAAGGGGCAGGCAAGGTGTTCCCTTACTTCTTTCAGGGAGATGAGGCCACATTGCTTCTTGGAGGAAAACACAGGCAGGCCACTCACTTTGCTCTTTTAGTTTGGCTACCTCTGGTTAGTAAGCATTCCTGTCGGAGCCGATGACATATTTTTTTCTCAGTGATGGTTGATTTTTTCTTTCCATTTCCATAGGCATTCTACCTGGTGTGGGAGAGGGCAGTTGCTACCAGCCAGATGTCAGAAATTGCTTACAATATAGGCAGATAATAGCAAACGGGTTCTCAGGCAGACACAGAAGTGTATGTCAGGCATAACTCCAGGTGTCATAATGGATGAGTCCCTCTGCAAAAGGAGAACAGTATCTCCATGGAAATGAAACAATTAGCAGTGTGCTTGTGCTTGAGTGGTGGGGCTCCACATCATTTAGTATTTTTCCCTTATGTTCCCTAAATATTTTTAATGTGAATGTGCTATTTTATAATGACCAGTAAAACCATGATGTCGTCCTGTTCATTTCTGATAACCTTAAATAAGACAGACACCTTTCTATCTCCTCCCTTTGTTACAGGCTGTACTGCAAATGTACATAAAGGTTGTAAAGATGCTGCACCTCCATGTCCCAAGGTAACCGCTGTCATCTGTGTGTGTGTGTGTTTCTATCTGGCTCGGTTTCTTCATATTATCTGTTTAGGCTGTGACTCTTCTCTTATTGTCTAGATTTATTTCTAGAATGATCACTGCAACGATAAAGTCACACATGCTCCAAGTGCAGGGTTATTCCCTTCGCCGTGTGCTCTCAGAGCGAGCGGGAAAGCGCGGTGTGGCCACCAGTGTTAGGCAGTGAGGGTGGTCTGCTTTCTGCTGGAACCTGCTTGGTTTACCAGTGTGAACCCTGATTATATGTAAATGAAGCCTAGAGCAGTAATTCTCACACATCAAACACCATCAGAGTCACCTGTAGGACTTGTTAAAACACGGGTTTCTGGGCGCCACTTCCAGAATTTCTGACCCAGTAGGTCTGGGTTGGGCCTGAGAATTTGCATTTCTAACAAGTTCCCGAGATGCTGCTTGTTCCAGGACTATGCTGAGAGGCTCGTGGGACGGGAAGAGTGTTCTCTGTGTTTGGGGGTGGGCTTGAGTAGATGGCACCTGTCATTTTATGCCTTTCCTTCCCACTTTGAAGACGTGTCAGGAATGCATGTAAGAAAGCACGATGATCTTTCAGAGGGAAACTTGGAGTCACAACCTCCATGTTAACTGCATCACACGCTGTGTCAGGCCACAGAGTTGAGGGCAACGTTTCATTGTGCAAAGTTATGTCCTGTAGGCAGGAGGAATAGCCAGGATAGAAAGAAACAAGTGGGAGAAAGGCATAGCTGATAGGAACTCCCTCCTTTCAGCTCAAGTCTGGACACATGAGCTAGCGGTTTCTGGTTCCTCTAGACCAGCGGTTCTCAACCTGTGGGTCGCGACCCCTTGTGGGGTCAAACGACCCTTTCACAGGGGTCGCCTAAGACCATCAGAAAACACAAATATAATTACATATTGTTTTTGTGATTAATCACTATGCTTTAATTATGTTCAATTTGTAACAATAAAAATACATCCTGCATATCAGATATTTACATTACGATTCATAACAGTAGCAAAATTACAGTTATGAAGTAGCAACGAAAATAATTTTATGGTTGGGGGTCACCACAACATGAGGAACTGTATTTAAGGGTCGAGGCATTAGGAAGGTTGAGAACCACTGCTCTAGGCTTTTAGTAAAGCTGGGATATTCATGAGACTCACGTTCATGAAGCACACATTCATTATAACTTAGCATCTCATTATCATAACATTTTTCTTTGCTGCCTTTAATGTCTTTTGCTTTGAATTCCTCTTTGAAATAATGAAAATGATGTGATAAGAATCCTATCCTGTGTACTAACTGTGTGGACATTCTTGTAGTTCATTGGTGCTTTGATCTTATTTTATGTGTTTCTGATGTTCTTTACCAGAAATTCCAAGAGAAATATAACAAGAACAAACCACAGACCATCCTTGGAAGTAAGTGATGTGGAAAACTAGAACTTTTCCAATTTCATACATTCCGCACATTTTTCCAATGTAAAATACCCCCAACTTTTGCTTTCTAATTTGCCCAATTATTTCTTCTTTCAGAACAAATGCTTGGCATAATTTTTAGTTACTAGCATACAAAGAGATCAAGAATGGTGTAAACTTCTATGGCAACCTAAAAGCCTTTGTACTACATTACTATATGATTTTAAAAAAAATTTCAATTACAGTTTACATTTGATGTTATTCTGAATTAGTGTATAGCATGGAGGTCATGATCTTTTATATTATGGAGGACTAAATGGAGGAGGTATTATGATTTTGCCTCAATTCTAAGATGGGATCTGGCATAACATGCACTACTGATTTAATAACCTTTTAGGGCAGCAGTTCTCAACCTGTGGGTCACGACCCCTTTGGGGGTCGAATGATCCTTTCACAGGGGTCGCCTAAGACCATCGGAAAACACATATATAATCACATATTGTTTTTGTGATTAATCACTATGCTTTAATTATGTTCAATTTGTAACAATGAAATTGGGGGTCACCACAACATGAGGAACTGTATTAAAGGGTCGCGGCATTAGGAAGGTTGAGAACCACTGTTTTAGGGGAAAAAGAAACACTACATTAAATGTACATAATTTTATGTTTTCCTAGCAGTAGCACATATTTATCTACACCAGTACACACCACACACTTCTTAAGAATCACAAGGTAAGGAGGGGAAATCTTCAAGTTTGGAATTTATAGGTTCTTATTGTTCTCTGTTTTCTATTATCATAACAACCTGGTGTTTTTCTTAATTGTACTTGAGGCTGGAATCTCCTTAGCTCCTCTAGAATGGCTGTGAAATGTTAAGGTCTATCCAAGTTTCGTTTGCATATTTTTAGATTTGGTGGTTCTATTTTTTCTTGAATTATATGTGAAATTTAAACAATTTCTCCTGAACATAATTGCAGCCTTTGACAGTTCCTTACATTGCATGCAAGAACCAGCCATACCATCATCTCTTACGTTTGAAATCCTTTGATTTGTTGTGAGAGATTAGTAATTTTTTCTGCCTCAAATGGCGTTGTTTGCCCTATGATCCGCATTTTAAGTTTGTGGTCCCTTTTCATTTCAAGGCTGTAACAAAGTGTGACCCGTGTTTTTAAAACCTCTTGAATTAGGGGATAAGGAGGTATGCATCTTCATGGTGACATGCGATTGGGAGTGATGTTACACAAGGTTGAGCTAATGCAGTCAGTACAATTGTGACATAAATAACTGGCTGTTCTGACACCAGGAGTCCCTTTGACCTGAGCTTAAGGTACTTCTCGTTTTCATAAGGTTAAGCGTGAAAATAAAAAGCATCTTAAAATTAATAAAATACCATCTATTCCCTCTTTTTACTTGGGAGTCACAAGACTAACATTAAATCATGCGTGTGTCAAATTCCTTGTAATATCCCCCTTTTGCTTGAGAAGGTGCATGTGACAGCTATATTATAGGACTAAATATTTTCTCGGAGTTACAGATAGTTTCCAGCAAATGTAAACGCACCTATGGCCACAGCATTTTAGAACTGACTCGAAAGGCACTGAAGCATTATTTAGTTTTCAGTATGTGAGACCCGGAGAAGCAGGTCTCATTCCGATGAGCTTTTACAGTCCATGGGCTCAGCTTGGCTTTTATTTGTCTGAAATTCTTAGACCATAAAGACACAGACTCCCCAGCATCATTCCAATCCATTGACAGGCTCTGTGTGCGCGTGTGCTTGCTTAGACACACACTATGCGTTCTAGTCATAGTGCTAATGACACGTTGCGCCTCTTCGAAGCTGCTCTGGGGAGTGCAAGCAGTGGTTTATGAGAAAGCTGCCCCGGTGTGTTTCCCTGTTCCATTTTCTTGTTTGTTTGTGTTATCCCAGCCGCCCACAGTCTCCAAGTGGATGTGCTGGAGCAGGCCTGCAGCCCTGCTGTCAGGAGGGTGTGACATGGAAGGGACATTCGAAGCAGGTGTCGGGATGTGGAGGGAACTGGTTTCCAGGCTGAGCATGCGAAATGCTAGAAGCGGCCATTGAGTGTTCAGCTTTCTGGCTTTTAAGCGACTACCTGTACTTCTCGTAATTACTGCCCTCTATGAAAACACATGAAGCATCCATTCTGATTTCCAGATTCTTCATTTAGAGACGTCCCCCTGGCTGGTCTCTCCTTGCACCCTTCTTCCTCCATGCCCATCGGATTGCCGGCCGGGAGGAAAGACACCGCGGGGCAGGCCCATCCATTGTCCAGAAGTGTTCCCGGCACCATCTTGGACAGGTAAGTCCGTGTGGTTTTACATCTTCTCACCTCAGAGCCGCTGTTGGGCTAACTCTTCTCCCTCCCTCCACTGCAGGAGGCCAGGCACATCCTTGGAGTCCGAGAGTGACGGGAACGCCTGGAGAAGCAGGTCTCATTCCGATGAGCTCTTACAGTCCATGGGCTCATCCCCCTCCACGGATTCTTTCTTAATGGAAGGTGAGAAAAAGATGTTTGCATGTACTGGTGTTTCTGTGAGCATTTGCCAAAAGGAATATTTTCTGAAGGATATAAGATTGAAAAAATATTCTTTGTTCTTTTTAAAAGGATTCTGTTTCATGGTGTCTCTTTGCTATAGGTTTTTCTAAAAAAAAGAAAAAGAAAGTAAGAAAGAAAGAGAGAAAGAAAGGGAAAAAAAGAAAATTTAGACCCAAAGAAGATTTTCATAGAGTGACCAAGGAAATATGATGTATTTTTTAGTGGAGATATGTCATAAATATAATGATGAGAATGGCATACATTGTGTTTGTTATTCTTTTAAAAAGTTTTACAGCTATTATTAGAATTGAAATAGGATTATAGATTAAAAAGATATATTTCAATCAGTTAAGAAAGGACTTGCTTGGAACTCTGGGATATTTATTGCCATCTGTTGCCTCCCACTTCTTAGGAAATAAAAACATTTTTTTAAAGAGCATATTTTGTAGGATAGGACTTAATGTGGGGAATTACTTATCATATCCAAGTTGTGTCAATAAGTGAAAGAAAACCGAATGAAAGGAGAGTCCTGACAAGAGAAAGGTGTGGACTCTGCCCCAGGAATCTGTTTCTTTTATTTTAAACTTAAGACTTTAAATTCATTGTCATGTCATGTTTATTGCTCTGAGCTGGAATCATTTTTAGGAGTGCTATTTGGACAAACAGCACTTTGTTTTCTGGAAGGGTGTGTGTGTGTGTTGTCAAATTCTGTCAGAAAACTCTTGTGCTCACGTGACTTGAGTCCTGACACCATGTGTCATGTTTATATTAAGGACAGCAAGCCAAGTAAAGAAAAAATAAAGTGGACAAGAACAAGATTCAAATTTGAGTAAATAGTGCAAAACAGCCCAGGGCAAAAGATTCTGTGTTTAAGATTCTGTAAGCACGCATGGACTCTGAAGGTTACCAAAAGTAAAACTAAAACTAAAACAGAACGAGCCAAAACAAACAAACAAAAGAATCTTCAGATGTCCTTTTTTTAGTATATACACAACCATTGTGTTAATATCTGATTCTTTGCTTTCATGAGCGCAGTTTGGTTTTCAGATGTTTCAACTCCATATCAACAGTATTTTGGCTTAGTTGTTTCTCTGTTTATAGCACGTTTATTTAGTGTGATGAATCCATAAACGTGGGTACTTGTGAAGGTCTGTTTGTGTTTCACATGTTACTCCACTTCTGACTTTTCCAAAACCACATTAGATGTCGTGGATTCTTCTCTGTGGAGTGACCTCAGCAGTGATGCCCAGGAGTTTGAAGCCGAGTCTTGGAGTCTTGTGGTGGACCCCTCGTTTTGCAGTAGGCAGGAGAAGGATGTCATCAAAAGACAGGATGTCATTTTTGGTAAGCTTTTCAGATATGCTCCTTGGATGAAGCAATGTCATATAGAGGGAAAAACCTGGACTTTGAAACCATTCAGACCTGAGTTCAAATCCAAATTCTACCATTTTCTTTTTTTTTTAAAGCAACTTTCTCAATGTGATTTTTATTTATATATATATTTTTATTGATTTCAGAGAGGAAGGGAGAGAGAAAGAGAGACAGAAACATCAATGATGAGAGAGTATCATTGATCGGCTGCCTCCTGCACGCCCCCTACTGGGGATTGAGCCTGCAACCCGAGCATGTGCCCTTGACCAGGATCGAACCCAGGACCTTCCAGTCCGCAGTCCAATGCTCTATCCACTGAGCCAAACCAGCTAGGGCAAAATGCTACCATTTTCTAGTTACTTAATTTCTGACACATTGTTTAATTCACCTGGACCTCAGTGTCTCCATCTGTAAAATGGGAATAATGATACTCAGTTTTAAAATGTTGTGAAGATTAAATGAGGCATTGAGTGTACCTGATACAAAGCAGATTTTATTTCTTATACCCTTTTCAAGTTTACTTAAGCATGGCCTATGTACATTTACCTCTGCTATTATAAGAATCACGGAAAAATTTCACATATGTTGATGTAGGGTGGACAGGGCTATTATATATATGACACTGTAATTTTCCCGCACGCACCAGAGGTTGCCAGTCAGGTAAGCCGCAGTGGGAGGGGCAGCACCTGGATTAGGGCAGTGTGTGACGGTGTGACGGTCCTGCCTATGGAGTTACACTCTGCTGACATTTACTATTTCATGCTATGTGAGGTGGAGGCAGTCTGAGTCAGAGGAAGTTCAATTATGCACTAGTTAGGAAAAAATGAGGTTTAAAAAATTTTCAAGTACAAAGTAGATGCTAAATAGTAGTTCCACGAAGACACCCTATTCGAAAGATAAGGCTAGCTCTTAGTTTTCACTGATCCCATGTACAGGCAGACCTCGGAAATATTTCAGGGTCAGTGCCAGACCACCACAATAAAGCAAATATCGCAATAAAGTGAGTCATAATTGTTTTGCTGGTGGAGGATCTTGCCTTCAATCTGTAATAAATGCACAATAAAGCAAAGCACAATAAAACAAGGCATGCCTGTATGCAAGTGTGGCCCAGAGAGTCCATTGGCAAGTGAGGACCCCTTCTCTCCTGGGTGGTTATGCAGGCCAGGTGCAATGCTATGTAAGCATGCTTGAAGTCTGTCCAGGGCTGCATTGGTGGGAGTTACTAAGGAAAGGAAGATGCTGCCAGTATTTCTCATGCAATTTGTATTGTACTGTAATTTTTCTTCACTTTCCTCTTGATTTCATATATTATTAAAAAGAACCTAACCCATTTTGGATGAATTTATCATGTAAGGTAGTTCACAGCATGGCCTTTGTGTCAGAAAGGCTTGGATTCTGGGAAAATTCCTTCACCTTTCTTCTTTATTGTCTTTTAAAGATGAGGGAAATCATTTCTATTTTGGGATCATGATAGATAGACTAAAGGATTAAATGAAATGATATGGTTATGTGTTTAGCACTGAAACATGGTAGGAAATAATGTAAAGTTAGTGGGTTCCCAATTAAAGAGATTTTTTGTTGATGATAAAATAATAAAGCTACATTTGGATTTGTTTACCCTCCATGGCTAATATTTAATTAATTAATTTATTTTTATTGTTGACATTTTAGATTCTTTCTTAAAACATGTGAGTTTGGAGAAACGAATCTAGGACTTCTGGTGCTTCTACAAATTGTGAATTATTATTTTCTCTCATGTTGCATTCTTAAAGTTGAGATTTAATTTACATACCATAAAGTTCACCCCTTTACAGTGAACCTAATGGTTTTTAGTATATTCACAAAGTTGTGCGACCATCGACTGCTATCTAATTCCATGGGATTTTCACGGCTCCAAAAGGAAAGCCTGTACCCATTAGTAGTCATTCTCCATTTTCCCCTCCTACTTAGCCACATCCTCACCTCACCAACACTTCTTTATTGTCCATCTTTTTTTATTACGATTATCCTAGTATGTGTGTAGTCGTATCTCACTTTGGTTTTGATTTGCATTTCCTTGATAGCTAATGATGTAATTATTGGCCACTTGTATATGTTTGAAGAAATATCTATTTAAATATTTTGCCTACTTTTGAAGTGTGTTTATTGTTGTTGTTGTGAGAGTTATCTATATATTCTGGACACAAGTCCCTTACCAGGTATATGATTTGTAAATATTTTCTCCCATTTTATGGGTTATCTTTTTACTTCCTTGATGATGTTCCTTGATCATGATACATTGTTTTCCCCTAAAGAAAGTGGAATTTTAGAGATTGATCTAGTAATAGAAAGGATCTATTGTTGTCTGCTTTGAGGAACTTTATTATATTTAATTCAATTTAATTCACCAAATTAATTGCGCTCCTACTCAATGCAAAAAACAACATCCTCCCCCCAAACAACAACAACAACAACAACAACAACAACAACACACACATACACAACAAAACAAAACAGAAAAACTGAGACATACTAAGTTATATTTCAGAGAGGACTCAGGGAAGAATAAGACCAGTTCCTAGCTAAAGGTACCTAAAGACGCTAGCTGGTTATGTTATGAGAGTTTCAGATACATTGGATTCTTAAGTATTGGACTTGAATTTATCTTCTTATATCTGGAAAAACAGAAAATGTTGATTAATTTAAGCTTGCATTAATGTTTAATTGATGCTGACTTTTATAGTGGAAGAAGGTTATTTTTAAACATTTCCTCTTTTTAATTTGTGTGATGTATAGTGTTTAGCTACTAATTTAGGTCAGTAGGGATTCTTGTTTTAGAAGCCTGTTTCTGCTTGCGTGTTTCAGAGCTAATGCAAACGGAAATGCATCACATCCAGACCCTCTTCATCATGTCTGAGATCTTCAGGAAAGGCATGAAGGAGGAGCTGCAGCTGGACCACAGCACTGTGGATAAAATCTTCCCCTGCTTGGATGAGTTACTTGAAATTCATAGGCATTTCTTCTATAGCATGAAGGAGCGGAGGCAGGAATCCTGTGCTGACAATGACAGGAATTTCGTCATTAACCGAATTGGAGATATTCTAGTCCAACAGGTAAGAGAGGTTTAAAGGTCCTAACCTCAAAAACGGAAAAGGTTTGCAGATTCTCTACAGTATTAAACACCAATGGAGAACTGGAATTAATTTCATTTTGATTGACAGATGATTTTGATTGCTTTTCTTTTAGTTGATGTTAGTTTATATGAACTGATGCCTGAAAGTTTCTTAAAGCCAGTGACTGGCCTTATCACTACCTCCACCAGGAGTCACAGCCACA
Organism: Myotis lucifugus; assembly: GCF_000147115.1. Taxonomy (NCBI): domain Eukaryota; kingdom Metazoa; phylum Chordata; class Mammalia; order Chiroptera; family Vespertilionidae; genus Myotis; species Myotis lucifugus. The sequence continues at coordinate 39,856,683 of NW_005871048.1, read as the reverse complement.
AGTAAATCCCTTTATGAAAATTCTATTTAAACTTCTTATTGTGATGGCTTTCCAATAATGTGGCTCCCCAGTGGGCCTGTGATAGTCTTACCAACATCTTCAAGGCAAGCACTGGCTCGTTTTGGAGGAGGCAGATCTGTTACCATGAAAGCCTCAGAGTTCATGCCTGGGAGACAGGGGTTGTTCTATACGTCAAGCTTATTGAAACACCTATCCCACATCTCTGCTTCTCTCCATCAGTTAATTAATTGGCACCCTAGTTATCCATCTTTCTCCTTTGTCTTGGCCAATGAATAGTTACCTGCCTCTTGATCTATTTGTGATGTGCTGACAGAAATCAAATTCCCGACTGAGGGCTGAGTCCATGGACACGGTCCCTTAGCCAGTGCACATGCCAGCTAGTGAGAGGTCACCAAATGTTGCCACATAATCCTTTCTTCAATCTACAAAAATATTCAAACTATAAGTTGAAATCACGAAGACTACAAAAAGAATAAATTATATCAAATGTTTTTTATTTGGCTATTTGGTAATTGAATTAGTTCAGTATAATATAATCATATTAGATTACTGTCTTCCCTTTACCTCTTGACTACTTTCTTTTATTTAAAAAAATATATATATATATATTTTATTGATTTTTTACAGAGAGGAAGGGAGAGAGATAGAGAGTTAGAAACATCGATGAGAGAGAAACATCGATCAGCTGCCTCCTGCACATCTCCCACTGGGGATGTGCCCGCAACCCAGGTACATGCCCTTGACCGGAATCGAACCCGGGACCCCTCAGTCCGAAGGCCGACGCTCTATCCACTGAGCCAAACCGGTTTCGGCGATTTTAATTGAAAAAGAGAAGTGATTGTGTTCAGAAGTTCCATGATTTTATGCTTTTTTTTAATAGTGTAAATAGTTTATTTGTTCATATGCATGAAAAGACCAGTAGAGTATAATGAGCTGCTTTTATAAAACATTTATAATATTGCTAAGAAGCAGGCCCATTAATAGACAAACAGAATATTCCAACATTATTGTCTATTTATAGATTAATAAATAGGCAATTATTTTAAGACTAGAGGCCCGGTGCACAAAAATCGTGCACTGGAGTGTGTGTGTGTGTGTGTGTGTGTGTGTCCCTCAGCCCAGCTTGCACCCTCTCCAATCTGGGACCCTTGGGGGATGTCCAACTGCCGGTTTAGGCCCGATCCCTATGGGATCGGACATCCCTCTCACAACCAGGACTGCTGGCTCCCAACCGCTCGCCTGCCTGCCTGCCTGATTGTCCCTAACCGCTTCTGCCTGCCAACTTGATCATCCCCTAACCACTCCCCTGCCAGCCTGATTGACACCTAACTGCTCCCCTGCTGGTCCGATCGCCCCCAACTGCCCTCCCTTGCCAGCCCAGTTGCCCCCAACTGCCCTCCCCTGCAGACCTGCTCACCCACAACTGCCCTCCCCTGCCAGCCATCTTTTGGCTGTGGGTGCTGCCATCTTTGAGGGCGTGGCAGTCAATTAGCATATTCCCTCCTTATTGGCTGTGGGTGCTGCCATCTTTGAGGGCGGGGCAGTCAATTATCATATTCCCTCCTTATTAGATAGGATATGCTCATCAGTATTGAGCTCTGGAAACCATGATCTTTATTCTTTATTTGCAAAGAATGTATTGAAATATATGAAAATTGCATTTTTCCTTTTGTGTTCAGAACTGACTCAATTTATAAACCATCACTGAACTGTTATTCTCAGTTTTCAGAAGAAAATGCAAATACAATGAAGAAAATATATGGAGAATTCTGTAGCCATCACAAAGAAGCTGTCAGCCTATTTAAAGAACTCCAGCAAAATAAAAAGTTTCAGAATTTTATTAAGGCAAGTATTTTAAAACTCTATCATACAGTGGTAGACCAGTTTGGGAAAATAGTTCATGCTTATTTCTTACGTAACCTCACTAAGTTTCACATCTAGATGCTCTTTTAGAAGGAAGTACTAATAAGTTTGTGGCCAAGATGGAAAGTCGTTTTTTCTATGTTAGTAGAATATTTCTTCTAAATAATTTTCTTTTGTAGCTTGTTATTTGTGAAGTCATGTCCTCTAAGCTTATGAGCACCTTTGCAATATCCTGTGAAGCTCTTTCATGCCCTGACAAGTTAAACATCAGAAGAATCGTAGTAAAAATAAGGACAGAATCCTTCCACTCCCACTGAATTAGCTTGAAGCAAATCCATGACTCATCATCACTTCATATGTATCTCTAAACAATACAGTCTTTTAAAAAATTACAGAGACATTATCGTGCTTAGATAAATGAACAATAATTCTTTAATATTTTTCAACAGCTGGCTAATATTTGGATTTCCTGATTATTTCATAAAATTGAATTGCTTAAATCAGGATCTATCCAAGGTTCACAATTATATATGAGGGTTACATCTTTTTAATCTTTTTTTAATTTGAACGTTCCCCTTTCCTTTTTTTGCATCTAATTTATTTGTTAAAGAAATTTGTCCTTTAGCATTTCATGGATCCCAAATTTTTATCTAACATTTAAAAAATTCTATCAGATTCTCCTCCTTTTGTTTTCTTCCCACATACATATATTTGAGAATTTGAAAACTTAAAGAATACTCTGAAATTTTTAGAAAAAGTTGCCCTGATTAGAGGGAAGTTTAAAGTTCCGTGGTGAATAACAACACATAAAGAGGGCGCCCTGTTGGGAAAATATAGTTAATGTCAAACTCATACTCAAACTCTAACTTTGATTTCTGAGTATTTTTCAAAACTTTTGCTGTTCATGAATCTTAACACTTACATGTATTGGAATTTACTCACATTTGGAATTAATTACAAATACATCAGAGCAACTTAAATCTTGAAATCTTGGAGAGCTGGATTATTGAAATTAATGACAAAGTATACAAGTTAATGACAATGCATCAATTTTCAATTAATAATGTGTATTGTATTGTGTCTGAATAGAAGTATGCTGTTGCAGATTCTCTGTATTATTAAATTCACATCTATTTAGAAAATATGGATAGAGTTTGTGAATATAAAAATATATCTGTCTTTTTTTAAGCTCCGAAATAGTAATCTTTTGGCTCGACGCCGAGGAATTCCAGAATGCATCCTGCTAGTCACTCAGCGCATCACAAAGTACCCTGTGTTAGTGGAGAGGATATTGCAGTACACAAAGGGTGAGTGATGACTTCTGGGACAAACATTTGCTTCTTTCATTACTTTGAAACATGCCTGAGGTGTTGTAAAGACCTAGAAATGCTTGTGGCCTCTGATTCATAAAGATTTCCATTATGAAAAAACTGTTAAAGCCTTAGGATTTGGATCTATTTTGAAAAGTTACCTTTTATAATGTGGCTTGGCCAATAGTCTATAGTCCTCCAAGCAGCCCAAACTTTGACCCTGCCTTTCTCTTCTGCAGTCTTTCCATATCCAGATCTTCTTACTACCTCTTCATCCTCATCTTCCTGCTACCTTCCTGCTGTTTGTTGAAACATATGCAATTGACCCTAGCAACAAATGTCAACTCTCCTAAACAATGAATTATTAGATTGAGAATGATTTATGAAGGAGCTATTTTTGACCCTGTTAATTCATTAAGTTCCAGAGAGTAACATCTGGGTATCCCTTAAGGAGCTATTAATGCACATGGCTGGACTGTAAGCTCCTGCAGGGATCTACAAGGCCTGTGTCTGTCTGGTTCACAGCTGGATCTTCAATGCCTCGTGCAGTGGTTGGTCAAGAGTAGCCTATCAATAAACAAACACATAGCAGTGCAATGAATGAATAAATAAAATTGCCAGTGCCAAATGTTAGATTGTCAATTTTGAGTTTGTTATTATTGGGGGTTAGTGTGTTGTATTAACATGGGCTGGGTTTGTAGTTATGTAAACTTGCATTGCTATTGCATATACTTGGTTCTGCTGCTCATTAGTTGGGCAAGCTAATTAAATGGGCCTCCGTTTTCTGCACTGCCAAGTGAGAATAATAATCCTCATCTTATGGAATTGTGAGGATCAAGTGAGATTGTCTCAGAAAGTGCCCAGTGCAGAGCCTGGTATAAACAAGGTGCTCAATAAGTGGGAGCTGTTTTTATTCTCTTTATTATGATCAGTTGACTTAGAGATAATGAAAATGGTGTCCTAAGATACTGTGTAAGACCAATGAGATTTTATATGCCAACTTTAAGAAAGTCAACTCTGACATTCTTTTTTGGGAAGGGGTCTAGGTGAGTAGGGGTCTAGGTGAGTAGCATCTATTCCTTGTGTCCCATTTTTATGGATCCTAATAATATAAAAGAAAATAGAAGCACAATATACAGAGAAAAACCTCATAAATTTTGTTTTCAGCAAAAGAATGAAGACAAAATCAAGACTTTTGGTTTGTATTATGTTCATATATACAATACCTCACAGACTAACATTTGTCAGATTGTATTAAGTCAGCTCCAACAATCATCCATGCCACATTCCTGGAAGAATGAATAATAGTGATTCCCTAGTGTGCGTCAACCATGATAATTATGACATATGGCTCCTCACCTTAGGTCAGACCTTCCCAATGGTCAGTCTCTCTCTTTCTCTGGCTACTGAGAACATGGTTCACATGACTCTATTATGGCAATGCTTCTCAAACTTCATTAGGAGTTACCCTTCACCTGGGGATTGCTTATATGTCGATTCTGATTCAGTTAGTCCGAGATAGAACCCAACGTATGCATTTCTAACAATACTCCCAGGTGAGTCTGATGCTGCTATGCTTGAATAGCAAGCTATTGTAAGATAGTAATTTGTCCCTGAAGGTCAAGACTTGGAGCCTTTTCTTGGCCTTACCTCTTGTAACTCAAGATTGACTTTCTTTACTCAACTTTCCTATGATGAAATATGCTCTTTAGAAAGAACTTTGGTGGGGGGCAGGGTGTATGCTGCTTATTGGGCAGTAGGCGTAGTAAAATAGTGAGGTGTGTCCCTTCACGGGCAATGAGAAAGACTCTTTGTTGAAGATGAATGTCTGCATCTCTTCCTTGAGCTTTTCTGACAGATCCTCATGTATCTAACACATTTAGAACTCAAAACATTTAGGCCCTTTGGAGTCCTTGTTCTCATCCCACTTGACTGCTGTTCCTTCGTGTTTATTTCTGCTGCTCTAGGCTCTAGAGAATCTTTGATTTTTCTCTGCCAATTTTTTTTCTCATCTTTTAGCAACTTCTAACCTCCTGAAACTTTCCCCTTCAGTTCATTTTGCCTCAATAAACATAAACTAGGTGGTTTTTTAAATCCTCAAATATAGAAAATAGCTACACTCGGTTTTATCTGGAGTTTCAGGAGGCTGATCCAGAAACTCCTCCAGAGTCTTTGCTTAAGATAATCCAGAGATAAGATCAGGTGGCCAGTGTTTTAAAGAATAACAACTAGACTCGGTGATCATCTACTCTGTTGGCATGAGCCACTAGGCACAGGGCCATGGTCCAGTTTTTTTAGTTCAAAAAATGTTTAATATGTATTATTGACATATTTATCTTCCTGCTAATGCACTTGTAAAATGTAGTTTTGAGTATTATTTTTATGGAGGAAGGGATCCAAGAAAGCAATTGAGTCTAAGGCCCATTCAAGGCACCTTGAAGCTCAAATTTATGAAAGGACTTCAACCTGGGCCTGTGGCTTGGTTAAGTTCTGAGAAGCTTGGCGTGGGGATAACTTGATTACCTGTGTGTGGGAAGGTAGAAGGAAGGCCTAACTTAGTATACACAGTGGGGCAAAAGTAGGTTTACAGTTATTCAGATGGAAAATAATTAATAAATAACAATCCAAGAATAAACGCTGTGTTTTGCATACTCACAACTGTAGGTGCTTTTGCCCCACCGTGTTCATATAGAAAATAATTAATAAATCATAATCCAGGAATAAACGCTGTGTTTTGCATTCTCACAACTGTGGCTACGTTTGTCCCACCTTGTATATCAGACATCCCCTGCTCTAGGAGGAAGGTCAAACCAGTCTCTAGAAACCAGACATCCTATTTTCACGGTGTTTCAGCTGAAGCACATCTGATACGCAAATCTTTTATAGTTAAATATTTTAACGGTTCTTTTGGGAGGAGGGTGCACAGTGATAATGTGGTATTTGAATTTAATCCAACATTTTTGTTCAGAGACTTTAGCGGCTTGGATGATACATTTAACTGTATTTAAAAGTATAGGAAAACACTGTCTCCCTTAGCTCTCTGGCTTATTGTATCACGTTTCTTTCTTTTTCCCACGCAGAAAACACGGAAGAACATAAAGACTTATGCAAAGCTCTTTGCCTAATAAGAGACATGATTGCAGCAGTGGATTTAAAAGTCAGCGAATATGAGAAAAACCAAAAATGGCTCGAGATCCTAAGTAAGATCGAAAACAAAACATATACCAAGCTCAAAAACGGCGATGTGTTTAGGAAGCAGGCACTGATCAGCAAAGAGAGAACTCTATTACATGACGGCCTTGTTTTTTGGAAAACTGCTACGGGCCGTTTCAAAGGTACTGTGGCACTCCCAGACCGATTTCTCCCTTTTTTCACACGTGATATTCATGTAACAGAGGACAGATTTTCAAAAGATAAATCGTTCAGAAATGTAGGCACAAGCCCTGGGTCAGTGGGAAAATTCCTGTAGGATCGAGTTGTGAACACCCATAGGCAATGTGGCCAATGCTACGAACCTTTAGTTGGCAGTTTGCAGCTCTAAGCAAAAGCCCTTATGTATGTCTTATGATTGTCCAACTTTGTGATGTTTGAATCAAAGGAACTGAGAATTCTGCTAATTGTTGGCACAGAAATGTTAATCTGGCAAATGTGATTTCAAGTGGGGTGGTACACCTGCACATCCAGCTCAGGACTAGCAGGCCATGGCGGGGAAGGGTGAACTCTGAATGTCACGTTCGGTACTGAGTAACATACTGCAAAAATAGACACGTTTACATTGCTGTAGATGCTTCCTCAGTACGAACAGCATTAACGTGACTCCACTAATCTGGTCTGAGTCTAAAACAGTTTATTCATATTCTCAGGGGCTGATTCTGTAGCTAGCATCTTGCCTGATCTAGGCTTTTTCAACCCTGGCCACACGCTAGAATCGCCTCTGGAGCTTAAAAAATTTACTACTGCTTATCTCCTCCCAGAAATTCTGAGCTTATTGGTCTGGGGGTGAAGCTCAAATATAGGGTGTTTAAAAGCTTGCAGGTGAGTCTGCTGCGCAGCCTGGTTAAGAACCTCTGGTCTGCTCTCCTTGTTTTTAATGCTCTCAGGTAAACACCGAGAGGTTGTTAGTCCTATTGGAGGATTGTCAAGTTTCGCTGGTGGTTGCCACTAATGACCGGAATGGGATTTGTTGATCAGCAACTTGCCCTGTGTCACCTAAACATTAACCACAATTAGAACATTAACCAAACTAAAATAGTAAGCACTGTTTATAGAACCCGAGTGTCCAATCATTTGCTCTTGATCCATTTTGCAGAATCATTAGTTTGGTAGCTCTGTCAGAACTGTCAGTGGTATAGAGAAGATGGGTTCTTGTGAACAATTTGTAAGGGAAGTATAGGATTTAGATGGAACGAAATAGCAGATTTTGATATATAATTTGAGGCAGAAGCTGCCCTCTTAACATTTTTAATTTGCACTTCCTTTTTCCCATAAAGGAAAGAGCCTGCTCCATTCTATTAAAACTTTTTGTTTAATTGGATATTTTTCTTCCTTTGTAAAAGTTACAACATTAAATTTGCTGGAGATTTAGCAATACTTACAGTGACACACATAAACATGCATACCTAAACACAGCTTGTCTGTTAAGTTATCTATAAAATATTGTTGGCTATCATAATGCAGGCATTTTTATCAAAGTTTCATAATTAGACAAAGTCTTTTTATTTTTTTAAATATTTAATGTCGGCATTTGAACTGTGGTTTGCTTCATTGTTACTAACAAAGCTTTTTTCTTTGAAGATATCCTAGCGCTGCTTCTAACTGATGTGCTGCTCTTTTTACAAGAAAAAGACCAGAAATACATCTTTGCAGCTGTTGTAAGTATATGACCATGTGATGCATGTTTAATCCCACATCTCCTTGAAAAATTCCTGACATTCCTGGTGATGTTATATAGTCATGGGTGAGAATATGCCCCTGTTATATTCCCATTGTAATTAATGACTACAGTGTTTAGTAACAAACATCTAATTGGATTTAAGTAGCATGATGAGTGTTGAGTTATCACAGCTAGGATAGGTAGTTAGCTGGCTCAGCAGTTTAACCAATTATGAATATATATATATATATATATATATATATATATATACACACACACACACACACACACACACACATATATACATATATATATATATATTTAATCTTTATTGTTGAAATTATGACATAGGTTTCCCCCCATTAACCTCTTCAATTATGAAAAGATTACAGTAGTTTGGTACTGGCTGGTGAACAGGCACTGCCATAACTCCCTCCCCCCTGCCGTGACCCTCTGCCATCTGGTTCTCTAGGTCTTTCCTCCAAATACCCACCCCCTTGGCTTCCCAGAAACTCACATGTTAATGTTGGTCACTTCTGGTATCTTGCTGCCTGTCTTCTGTAACTGTTGCTAACCCCGTTCATAACTGTCATGACTTTCCTTCTGTCCAACAAGAGAACACCATCCTGGTATCTCCAGTTTAAAGATTCCTATTATTTCTACTATAATGGTTACTATGATGGAGGCTGTTCCTATAATAGTTATCTCTGTAGTATGCTATGTTAACCTCATTGCCAGCAGAGTAGATTAGCAGTAAAGCCAGAGTTTTATATCATTTCTTATGCAGCATCTTGTGGTCCAAAATGACTCACTTAGAGAAGGAAGATGTCATCAGTTAACTCCTTGTCAGCATCATGGAGCACCAGGCGCTGGTAGAGGAAAGAATCTGAGGTGCAGGACCAAGGTGGACAGCATGATGGTGTCTCTAAAACGCTAGTGATTATCATCCATTGACTGATAGGATGTTCAGGTATCATCAACAGATACCATCATTTCCACCTGTTTTTGGCAAATTCAGAGCTCATGCTGCTCAGAGTAAACAAGAAGCATGCCTGCCCAGTGAGGGGTCCTGCTGAGGAAGAGGCTGGGACAGTGCCTCACCTGCCCCTCGGGGCTTGTCAGGTTGGGGCAATCGGCTTCTGCACCGTTCAGCACATTGTCTCTGATCAGAGTGTGCAAGTTGTATAAAGTCCAGAGGTGCTCTCCCACAGCGACACCAGCAGAAAACCAGAGGCCTTAACCACGTCCCCAGTTTCCTGATCTGTTTGAATTATATATATTGCAAATGTCATGACCACCTACTGATGTGTCCAGCAACCCCTCTCGGCTGTTACCGGGTTCTCTGAAAGGAAGCAGAGTAAATGAGCGGGCCGTTTGACCTGTGGTTGGCGAGAAAACACATTTACATCCCTGCTTTATAGAAACGAGGGTTCCTCAAAACCAAAGACCGAAAGGAGAAGCAAATCCTGCCTCCTCGGTGGTACTATCGGCCAGACAACCTGATGGTGGATCAAAGAATTAGGCACAGCATATGGACAATGGTTTTGTTTCTAGAACAGCAGAGTGTATGGATTGAGAACTAGCTGTGATGTTTAGCTTATAGTATAACTTGAAGGATGGATTTGCCCCTCTTGTCTGACCTTTTGAAGAGTTATCTGTGCCACCCATAGACCACATTTACCATGCAACCCACCAAATGCCAGGTTGAAGGCAGCCACAACTCAGCTCTTCTGGGTAAAATGTGTTTGGCAATGGACAACAGTGAGATGGTGCGGATATCGTTTCCTGAAGATGTTAGCCTAACATGTAGCTGCCAGCTAAGCCCTTGCTGATGTCAGGAAGCAAAAGAGGAAGCATTATCCTTAAAGAGTCAAGTGCACCCTACTGTCAATCAGATGCTTTTTAGTTGCATCATATACATTTAGTTGGCACAGCCCATGTGTCATAAATATCTTATGGTTAATAGCTTGAGGGAATTGATGCATTGGCTAAGAGTATGCAAATATCTGTATTTCCTGGTTCTCACATGAGTATTTTGTAAAGTTATCTTCATGCTAATACCCACAGGTGAGATTCTCTGTCTCTTGTACTATTAGACAGACTTCTTTAGTAAATGCTTGCCACATGTTACAGAAGACATGATGAATTTGGAAATGGCCAGAAGATAAACAGCTGAAAAATAGCAAGAGGATGGAATAGCTCCCCTAAAAGATAATTGTTTTCAAAGAGGACTTAGCTGGAAATGGCAGTAGGACTCAAATATATAAAATGAATAGGAAAAAAGCAGATGTGTTCACTAAATCCCGAATGCTGAGTGTAGGAGGTTGTCTTGCCATGTAGATGTGCAAGGTCTTGTTATCACAGTGGAATCACAAATAGAATTGCTCACCCATAGACTCAGCCACCTTGTGGAATCACAGTGGATATATTGTAACCATGGGGCTACAGTGGCAGCTCCGGTTCCTCCTCTTCTGTGGCAGAGGCCTTCCATGCCTACAGGGATGTGTGTCTGCAGACCTCAGATGTGGTGGGGCTGTGGATGCTGGGAGAGCAAAGCCAGCACTAGAGTCAGCAGTGAGGCAATGAGCAGCATGTTCTGGTAAAGGCGTCGCTCAGTCCACGAGGGAGAAGCAAAACCACATATTGCGACCTACACTATAAACAGGGGTGGAAGCCACAAACCAAGTAAGAGTCTTCATATTTACCCCCAAAACTTCAGCAGCATTCCTTTGGCTATTCTTCCAGCTACGGCTGCCTCGCTACATTACTATATTCAGTGTCTCATTCATCTCCAAATTCCTGAGACTTAGAGGGAACAGTGGTCACAGGAAATGTTGGGAGAAGAGGTGACTTCATCATGGATTGGATGCCAAGTTGTAGACTTTCTTCCTATTCCCCTCCGATAGAATGAAGCTAAATCTCGTTCTAGACATTTAGTGAGTGCCTGCTCATGCAAAGCACTGTGTGAGACATGAGGATGCATTAGACCTATTCCTGCCCACCAGAGGGTCCCCTGGTTGGTGGAAATAAGAGAAATTTGCAGGTAGAACTGTGGAAGTTGTGTTGCTGCTCCTATGATAGCAGGAGACACTGGTTATGCCAGGGGGTCTAAAGCCTGGCTACCTCATTCTTGCCTGTCATGTTTACATTCCACTCCTTGGTACCTGGGATTCTGTATCTGTCCCCTTATTGAAACAGTGTTGTTGTTAACTGCCAAATCCAAGGGACTCTTTAGGTCTTCTATCTCTCTCAATCTCTTCATAATATTTGATATAATATTTCCTATCCCATGCCTTTCTAGAAAAATTCATCCACCCCTGACTATGGCATTTTGATGTTTTTTCTTAGTGCTCTGATGGTCCTCTCTTTTTAAAAGTGGTCCTTTTATTTTATTTTATTTTTTGTTGCAAGGTAATTTTATTTACTTGCAGCAATTAAAGGAGTTGGGATTTATATCCGAAGCTCTGCCTCTCCACAGGGAGGCTTAGCGATGGCTTATGCACACTCTTTGGTCAATGACGTGTTAGTTTCTTTAAAAGTTGTCCTTTTAAACCACCAATTCTTGAGGACAAACACTTCCCTGTATCTTTTCTTCCCACCCTGTCTTCACCATAACTGTTCCATGGAGCTCTTGCCAACTTCCTCAGCTCTTGGGAAAAGAGTGAAGTGATATTAAGACTTACCTAACACGGTTGCTTTCCTTCGCTAACGTGCTCTGCGAGACCTCACTTTGGATGGGATGCTGTTTCATCTGCACGTCCTCCTATTTTGCGCAGGATCAGAAGCCATCCGTTATTTCCCTTCAGAAGCTTATCGCCCGAGAAGTTGCTAATGAGGAGAGAGGAATGTTTCTGATCAGTGCTTCTTCTGCTGGCCCTGAGATGTATGAGATTCACACCAACTCCAAGGAGGAGCGAAATAACTGGATGAGACGGATCCAGCAGGCAGTCGAGAGGTAACGTTTCCTTCTGTCCATCAGCTAGGAAGTGGGCTGGTTAAAGGGGAGCATGCTCTAACTGTGTCTCCCTTGCATGAAAACTTTGCCTCAGCCTGAGCGGTCTGCTCCCCTGCACCTGCCTGTGATAGGTCCTCATCTGCAGCTCTGTCCTCTGAGCCTCCCTGCATGCAGCCCCATCCTCCCCTCTGCCTGCGGCAACCCTACCCATCTTGGTGCAGCTCATGTCCATCTCCTTCGCGAACACCTCTTTGCTTCCATTGGCTCTTTCTTACCTGAAATTCTTTAACATGCTCTCTGAAGCATTTATTTGGTGCTTGTCATAAACTGCCTTGTAGCTATAATCACTTTCTATGTATATATGTTATTTATTAGATTGGAAGCTCCTGGAGGGCAGGGACCATGTCTTATGTTTCTCTGTGGACTGAATTCTGAAGAATCATTCAATAAACGTTTTTAGATTAGTGGATCTAAGTGCTCTAAGTCAATTTACTCCTCCTTATTGTGCACAAGCAGTTTTTATAAATGAGGGTGGGAGAGTGGGGGTGATCATTTTTAATGGTAATTTGATTCATTAGATCTTGAATGATGTTACATAAAATTCCTTCATTGCCACTGTACCCCACCCAACCTGGCGCCCTACTCCCATTCCCTATGCTGCTGGCTTTGAGGGCTGTTACATTACGCAAGGTCCTTTATATGTTCAAGAAAACCAAATCTCTTGGCCAGGGGGCATGTCGAATTCTCTTTATGTTGACTTTTTCTTTGAATGATTCTATTGCCTCTCCCGTGTCTTTCTAATGACCCTAAAGGTACTTGGACTTGGTTTGAGTTGTCTCTCTTGACTGTTGTCTTTTAAAGTTGCCCAGAAGAAGAAGGGGGGAGGACAAGTGAGTCTGATGAAGAGAGGCGGAAAGCTGAAGCAAGAGTGGCCAAAATTCAGCAATGTCAAGGTACAGTGCTGGCACCTACGGTTCCCTGGTTGTGTGTGTCCGTGGACGGTGAGAAAGCCCAGGGGTCATGAATGGGAAGCTATGACTGACTGATTAATCTAATTCTGTGCATGCAAGGCCCACTCTAACTACTCTCAAACAAACAAACAAAAAAACTGGCACTGGGAGTGCTTAAATAAGGTGTATCTCTCCCCACTTCCTCCTTTGTGATGAAGAACACATTTTTAAAAGCTGTGGTACATATATACAATGGAATATAACTTGGCCATGAAAAATAATGAAATCGTACCATTTACAACAGCATAGCTGTACCAGAGGGGCATTATACTAAGTGAAATAAGTCAGAAAAAGGCAAATACCATATGCTTTCACTTATATGTGTGATCTAAAGAAAAATATAAATGAACAAGCAAAACGGAAACAGATTTATAGATACAGAGAACATTTTGATGGCTGTCAGAGGGGAGGAAGGTGGGGGATTGGGTGAAAAAGGTGAAGAGATTATAAAGTACAGATTGGTAGTTATAGAATAGTCACCAGGATGTAAAGTACAACATAGGGAATGTAGTGAATAATGTTGTAATAACTCTGTATGGTGCCAGGTGGGTACTGGAAATATCAGGGAAACACTTTGTAAAGTATATGATTGTCTAACCCCGTGGTCGGCAAACTGCAGCTCGTGAGCCACATGCGGCTCTTTGGCCCCTTGAGTGTGGCTCCTCCTAAGCCTTAGGAGTACCCTAATTAAGTTAATAACAATGTACCTACCTATATAGTTTAAGTTTAAAAAATTTGGCTCTCAAAAGAAATTTCAATCGTTGTACTGTTGATATTTGGCTCTGTTGACTAATGAGTTTGCTGACCACTGGCTAACCACTATGCTGTACACATGAAACTAATACAAAATAATATTGAATGTAAAAAATAATAAATTTTTAAAATTTTTGCACATGACACTTATGAAACAGTAACTGTGAGTGGTGTGGCACCGGTGGTTCTGAGAACTGCTGTCCAGTGGTTTAGTTTTAAGGCCCAGCACTGTCAGGTCACAGTTGTATGACTGTGATTAAGGAACACAAGAGCTCTGTGAAATTTCAAGTCCGTGAAGTTCGGAAATTAAGTCAACTCAGTGATTCTCATCTCTGGCTGGATCCTAGAATCACTGCGGGTAGGTTGTTCACAGTCCTGGCGCCTGGGCCCCACCCTCAACCAGTTCAGGGGGAATCTGTCGGAGGAGGGGTGCAGACATTAGTATTTTAAACTCTCCCAGGTGATTCTGAGGCAGAGAGATGGAGAACCCCTGGATTAGATGCTGGTTTGGTCCCTTTAAGCTCGAAGAATCCTGTGACATGTTGAGATCAGAGGAAAATGATGCATGCAGAGTTGGTCAAAGAAATTGGAGGTTTAGGAATAGAAACATGAGCCGCTGTGTTTGGTTTTGACCAAGGCTGGCTGGAGCCTGGGCAGTGTCAGCCTTTGCATTGCTTTCCCTTGTGGGTTTCACTCATTATGGATGAGCCGCCTCAGTGTCATTCCCCAGCTTAATGTTTCGTCGTAATAGAAAACAGCCCCAGCAAAGAATAGTTTTGCAAGCTTTTCTGGAATTGGGGGACTGGGAAAGGAAATGGACATTTATTGAGTACCCCGTTTGTAGGAAATGCATTGGAAGCTCAGAGAAGTAGGTCATTTGCTGGAGGCCGCAGTCACTGAATGGAACAGTTAGGGTTTGAACTTGGATCTGGCCCACCCAACAAGCTTATCTTACCTGTTAGGCCACACCGCTAGCTAATCCGCAACTTCTTTGTCTTGTCACGTGGATTCTCAGAGCTGTTAAGTTCCTGTGATAACCTTCTCCGGTAAATGCTGTTTCATAGAACTACTCTGTAATCAAGACCAGCAAATCTGTACATATTTGGAGGAGAAGCTGCATATCTACGCTGAGTTGGGAGAACTGAGTGGATTCGAGGATGTCCACCTGGAGCCCCACCTCCTCATCAAACCCGACCCCGGCGAGCCTCCCCAGGCGGCCTCCTTGCTGGCAGCGGCACTGAAAGAAGGTAAGTTGCTTCCGAAAGGATGTGGTTTGACCACTTCAGAAAACGTGTACTGAGTACCTACCATCGGCCATGTGCTGTGGTCTTGGTGCTGAGGATGTAGCACAATAAGACAAAGTCCTGACTCTCCTGAAACAGCGAAATGTAAGGAAATAAATACGTCAGGTTATGTCAAGTGCTCTGGAGAATAATGAGCAGGATGTGGGGGTTAGGGAGTAATGGGGTTGGGGAGGTTTTATTTTGGAGAAGGCGGACAGTGGAGGCCTCCTTTGATATAGTGCTATATGAGCAGACACAGGGAATTGAGAAACCCAAACAGAATCTGGGAAAAGAATGTTCCAGACATAGGAACAGCAGGTGCAAAGGCCCTGAGGCAGGTGAGTGCCAGATTTGTCTGGGGAACAGCACAGAGGACAGTGCAGGTACAGTGATGTGAGTGCTGGGAAGTGGCAGGAGATGAGTCAGCGTTAACTAGGACCAGGTTACCTGGATGGAGGTAAGGACTTTGAATTTCACCCTAAGTGTGAGGGAAGCATTGCAGAGTTTTGAGTTGAAGAGTGATTTCCTTTGTGTTTTAAAATAAACCCTCTGACTGCCGAGTGGAGAACGACAGTGTCTAGGGTGTAAACGTGGGGGTTGGTGGCTGAGGCAGGGTGGACGACAAGGCCATGGAACGCCAGGGTATTGGAAGTTCTGTGTTCATGGAATTGGACTCACTGAGAGTTTTGATAGGAGTAGATTGTGGGGAGGCGGTCAATTGCACCAGGTGCTTAAATTGTTCAAGGCGTCTGTTGGTGACTGGGAACAAGGAGCAGTAGTGAGTGGTGAAAGGGAAATTTTAAGGTAAAAAGGGACTTAAGGGGAGAAATGGGGCTGGAAGTGACAATAGGGACGAAGAGCTTGGGAGATAAAACAGCCACCACCTGAGAGAGGGCTATTGTGCAGAACCAGGGCTGGTAAGTACAGGCCACAGACGGAATGCGTCCCACCGCCTGTCTTTGTAAATAGAGTTTAGTTGGGACACAGCCACACCCACTGTGCACATAACATCGACAGCTGCTTTCTTGCTGCCATGGCAAGGACGAATAGTTGCAACAGAGATGGTATGGGCCACGAAGACTAAAATATTTACAATCTGGTTCTTTGCAGAGAATGTTTGCCAAGCTCTGCCTTAGCATCTCAACATTAGCTGGAGGAGAACTTAGGGATCATGGAATCTAAGACCGGTTGAGGGCACAGGTCTTCAGAACGGCACAGAGGTGGTCTGACATGAGGTCTGCCGATGGACTTACGCATTCATTCATCAAATGTGTATTGAGCATCTACAGTGTGCACTGTGGTTGGTGCTCAGGAAACAGTGATGCTTTCATCAAAACTCCGAGTGATTATATTCCCCCTGCTGTACTTACATCCCCGTGACCGTTTTTATAACTGGCGATTTGTAATTCCTAATTCCTTCCCCCTTTTCACCCAGCTCCCCAACCCCCCTCCTATCTGGCGGTCATCAAAATGTTCTCTGTATCTATGAGTGTGTATCATTTTGTAATGCTCTAACACCTGGGTGATAGAACTTAGCATTGAACACGTGCTACCTTGTAGAGCAGTTAGTTATCTGTCTCTCTCTTCTCCAATCTGCAAACTCCCCTTACTAGTTATCAGATGCCCAGTAGCCCACAGAACAGAGAAGGTCATCAATTTGATAAATTAAATCATTGGACACACTGTTTTGGAAATATTTATAGGGTCCTCAAAGTAATACTGTTCCACATGCTAGTTGAAAACCTTTTATTGTAAATAGAAAAACTTCACTTAAAAATTTAGGTGCTTGTTTAAAGTGCAAATCCCCCTTTTCCCTCCCTGAGAATGTGATCCAGTAGGTCTACCATGAGGAATGGGAATCTTTTTAAAGGCATGTTTGGAGAAATACTCTTTAAAAAAAATGAAAAATGATTTGAGGGAGAGAGAGGAAGGGAGGAAGGGGGAGGGAGGGAGGGAGGGAGGGAGAGAGAGAGAGAGAGAGAGAGAGAGAGAGAGAGAGAGAGAGAGGAGCATGGATGTGAGAGAGAACATTGAACCTGTAACGTGGGTATGTGTTCTAACCAGGAATTGGACTGGCAAACCTTTGGTGCACAGGATGACACTCAACCAACAAGCCACACCAGCCAGGGCTGGAGAAATACTCTTTTTGAAGAATAACTAACATTTCAGAGTAGAAAGTCTTAAAATCCTAATGCCCAATATCATATTTAAATTAATTAAATTTTTTCAGCACAGTCATTTACCGAAAGTGATATATTTTTATACAAGTTTGTTTTTTTATTGAATACTCTATCATAAAATGATGCTTAAAGCATTGCTTTAGATTGCAGGTGGGCAAACTTTTTCTGTGAAGGGCTCGATAGTAAATAGTTTAGGCTTTTCAGGCTACATAAACTTTCTGGAACACATTATTCTGTGTCTGTGCATGTGTATGTATTTTGACTCTTTAAAAATGTAAAAACCATTTTTTTTTTTTTTGCTCCTGGGCCATATAAAAACAGACACAGGCCAAGTATAGTTTGCCAACTTCTGGTCTAAATGTTAAAATACACACACACAGGGCGGGTTTGTGGTTGTGAGTATGCAAAGCACAGAGTGTATTCTCACATTATTATTTATGAATTATTGTATTATCTTCCACATGAGCAACTATAAGTGTACCCGAGAGGTACATATACTTATTTTTAAACTTACTTTCGTTTTCCTGCTTCTTAGCTGAGAGCCTGCAGGTCGCAGTGAAGGCCTCCCAGCCGGGCGATGCCTGTCAGCCCCCCGAGGAGGGCTGTGCAGAAGCTGCCTTGCCCGATGTGCCCAGTTGTGACGCGCCAGGACCGCCTACTGCTTGTAAGTGAAACACGGGCCTTTGCTATGAGCCGACACACAATCCCGTGTGTGTAGTGGTTGCATAACATGAAGGCAACGACTGTATTCCTATTTGAAGGGGACATAATGCATTTCTTAAAATTAGAAAAAACCCTGAGAATAAATACACTCGCCTTGACGTGTAATAATGACTCTGTTGTTACAAGGATAAGGACTGAAGGAATAGTTAGCTGGTGCGTTGTATTGCTGTTGCCCAGGCAAGCTTTGTACCTCCCCTCAAACTTACTGATTTTTGATATAACTTATTGAATACACTTTTAAAAGATATTTTTCAACTTTTTTTTTTTTTTTTTAGAAAACAAGACCTTTAACTTAATTTCTGCATCAGTGGAGAAAACAGAACTGAGCAGAGTAGGAAAACACACACACACACACACACACACACACACACACGTATGTGGTGGCGGGGTTAAAAGCAGTGGATGGACCTAGAGAGTGTTATGCTCAGTGAATAAGCCAGTCAGAGAAGGACAAAGACCATATGATTTCACGTATATGTGGAATCTAATGAACAAAATAAACTAACAAACAAAACAGAAATAGACTCATAGATACAGAGAACAGACAGCTGTCAGAGGTGAGGGCGGGGGCGCTGGGTGAGAAAGGTGAAGGGATTAAACAAACAAACAAAAACTGTCATAGACACAGACAACAGCATGGTGATTACCAGAGGAAAAGGGGGGTGAGAGGAGGTAGAAGAGGGTGAAGGAGGGATAAATGGTGGTGGAAGGAGATTTGACTCGGGTGGTGAACACACAATACAGGTTATAGATGATGTATTATAGAATTGTATACCTGGAGCCTATATAGTTTTATTAACCAATGTCACGCCAATAAATCCAATTAGAAATATTTAAAAGAAAACTGAAAAAAACCCCACAAACATAGCAGAAGTGCCAAAAGATTTTTGATAAATGTTGTCATACACTTCAGGTTAGAATTTATTTATGAAAATACTGTTTCAATATTTTTTAAATACAGAAAAATAGAATGTAGAGAATTGATTTAGGTAATTTCTCTAAACCTAATTATACTGTTATATGTATAGTGGTAAGCTAAATATTTAATTTTCCAAAGGTTACTGATATAAGAGCATGCAAAGATATTTACAACTATAATTTTTATTATGTTCGGGTGATAAAAACCTTACTCCCACCAGGTCTTATATGTCTTTTAGTAGCTAGACATTGGAGGATTAAATTGTCTTAGAATTTCTTTACAAACAACCATTGGTTAAATAAGATGAATGGAAACGGTACAGTTTTAAAATTCTATACATTTTTTTACTAGCATCAGTAATTATTTTCCCCTCTTCAGTTCTGCTTTATCTAATCCTGGGTTTCTATTTTCAGAATGCGCACATATGTTTTTCATTTCGACACAGCCCAGATTCATCAGGGGAGTTGTACTGCCCTGGGTGATTTCCTCTTTAAAGAAGAACCTCATTATGCCATTAAGGAAGTTCTAGCTAAAAATACACGTAGGGATCTGCTGCTCTCAGACTCACCCTGGGACAGCTGGGAGGGGCCGTGCCGGCTGCACAGCTGCTCAGAGCACAGGGCCACGCCTTCCCTCCCCGCAGAGCAGGCAGCGAGCGTTCTCCCCTTCGTATCCACATCTCCCAGGACATCTGCCACAACCACCAAGAGGCTGGTTCTGATATCAGGCTTCCTGTAGAGGAGGGGCAGGGCACGTGGGCGGGGTCCTGTACCCCAAAGACCTCTTCAGCTCCAGGCTGGACTGGAACGTGGTGCTGCAAGAGTTTGATTCTCTTTGTAACGTTGATGAGGACAAATACCATCCCTGCATGAGGGTCTAGACCTGAAGGCTCAGCCCTGGGTTTGACTCTGAGGACTGTGTCCTTCTAAGTCAGGCCCAGGTCCGCCTGAGGTTATAGGCCAAGCAAGGCCCTCTGTTTCAGGCCTCAGTATAGCTACTCAGGTGGGGGAGGCAGTCTGCTCCCTGTAAAGTTCTGCAGACCCTCTCATCCCCTCTGAGCTGACAGCTGGAACAGAGGGACCTGGTCTAGCTTCCCTTCTCCTGCCTTCATGTGACCACCATCAGCTGCCTTCCCCATCGGGGGGTCCTTGTTCCTATGAAGGGAAGAGAGAGAATGGCCAATTCTTTTGTTTATGCTCTCGGCATCTCACTAAGAGTTAAGAACAGTACCCAATAGTGGAACCACATTTTAGTGACAGAAAAGTCTTTATAAAATGTCCCTTCACTGTATACATGAACAAGTGTTAACTGGCTTGGGCGAAATGAACTTACTTTTTAGCTGCTATAATTTGAAGTCATTTCTGCTTAAACAAAAACTTCTTTGTATTAGAGGACTCTCATTTAAACAAGGAGAAAACAGTATTTCCTTTATCAGAAATGAAGTTTCAAGATGGCACTGAGGAAAAAATATGTAAACAGAGTCACAACGTATCTGTTTCATCAGGGTCCTGATTGGGCCTGGGTCCAGTGAAATTCTACATGTGAAAGGGCTTTAGAAGGTTTTGTTTAATCAGTATAAGGTGAGCCTAAGTCCCACCAACAGAGATTTAATGAATGGAGTGACATCTGTGGGTGGTACGTAAAAAATATTTCTGGAGTAGAAATATTTGTTTTTATAGGTTAAATATACAGTAGTAACAGTATTATAAATTTAGAGCATAAACAAGAGTTGTGAGAAAAAAAATCCACTTGGAAATTGTTTTTTAAAACCAGTTCCCCTCCTGCTGTGGGGCGAGTCCCTCCCGCTAAGCCTTGTGTATGGCCTGCTGCTCTCGTGCAGCCACCATGGAGCCTGGCGCAGACCCGTGTCCCTGGCTCTGGGCCTGCCAGCCTTGCTCTGCCCCACGATGCCTGTTTTCAACTTCACCCTCCCCAGGCGGCTTTTTCCTATTCAGTGAAAGTGAGATGGAGAGTCTACCTTCTCGGTGTCACCACCATCGCACGAACACCTCTCTGCAAGAAAAGAAGAAAAACATAACAATGGATGATAACTGATGCCCTTTGTCAGTTTGGTACCCGTTAGCCTGTAAGCTCCCTGAGGGCAGGGTCTCTGCATTGCTCTGCGCTATTTTAGCTATTCTAGCACCTCAATACATGTGATCTCATGGTGTCTGTTAATTGGAAATATGTGTCAGCTGTGTACAAAAGAGCCGGGTCCGCTGGCTGATGTGTGACGATGTCCTTTTTGTTTCTGTCTCAACGGCACGCTTCCAGCACTAGTCACAGAAGGGACAGGAGGAAGAGGCTGTTGGGATGTGGATCCCGGGACCCAGGGTGTGGGAGCCGACTTGGCGGTCTCTGATGCAGGGGAGAAGGTATTGTGAACTGATTTGTTAGTAAATTGTACCAGTTACTTTGTGTAATAAAATAACCTCAGGTCCTGGTCTGTCCATGGCCCCGAGTGGTACGAACATGTTTTCCTGAATTGTTCTCAAGTTCAATATTTATATTTAAACTTTCTAACTTATTTCTCCCTAAAATGTTCTTGCTCTTCCTATATCATGTAGGTGTAAACAAAGAAACACTTGAAAAGTTATTAAAAAGATTGAAAACTCCAGTGTTTACTTGTGTGTCTTCTGGTCTCACTCTCACTTTCCGCGCTGAAGCCTCTAGCTTTTCACCCACTACATTCAGCAGTTCTTGACCAAGGGATGTTCCCAGGCATCAGGGCCTTTATGCCACCAGGTGGCACTAAAGTGGCAGAAATAATTTTGATTTTGGAATATTTGCCCCCTCCCTCCCTCCCTCCCTCCCTTCCTTCCTTCCTTCAATGCCTTCGTTCATTTCAAACTTGCTGAAAATCTCCCATCAATTGAGTTGAACCGAAAGACATTTTCTTAATAAACCCTTTAACAAAAGAGGGGCAGGTTACCCCAAGCACGCCAATCTTGCAAAAAAAAAGAGTAAAAAATGCACGAAATCGAAGGGGATTAGATCCAGAAAGACAAAAACGTGTAAGAGTGAACAAGGAAAAACAGTGAACACAAGAGGAAAC
>NW_005871048.1:39829946-39834638 GCF_000147115.1 Myotis lucifugus | reverse complement strand
ATAAGGTATACACTCTCTTTTAAAAATCAAATGTGGGAAACTTCCTATTAACTTCAAATGAAACTGAGATGTCAGAAATAGAGAGGGACTAAGAATCCTAGTGGGCCTCCCCGGGATTGTCTGGGCTCAAGAGTTTAGCTTTATCAAAAATCGAATTAGGTACATTGCCAAATATCAGTATGTGTTAATGTGGAAAAATGACATGTCAGATCTTGACATATGTAACATTTTATAGAGCATATATATTTTGTACAAATATACAAATGACTGAGAAACCAAATCCAAAGGTATTGTTACAGATGGCTGTGGTGGTTTAAAACTTCACAGGCCAAAATGAAACTAGGAATGCAGTCTTTTACTCCTCTTGTTCTGACTGTGTGCCTTCTCACACTTCTTTTTAAAGTGTTCTGCTTTCCATCCTTCTCAGTGGGGCCTTCCCTTTAAAGTCTGTATCTCCCAACTGCTTTTACGTTGTTAGAGAAAGGAAGGGGAGGGCTTGAACCCTAATAGTTTTCTCTGGATGGAAAGCTGAGGTGGCTGGATCCCACCCCTCAAGTCTTTTCCTTCCATGATTCAGTAGCAGGTAAGTGAGATGAAGTGTCTAGATTCCTCTTTGCATAAGCTTATCTGGAAAATTTGCCATTAATAAGGTATTTTGATAAACGAAATGAACTGACAGGGCTGGATCACTTAAAATCAATTTTTTTAAAAAAAATATACAATGTCTATTTTGTAATAGAGACCTTAGTAAGGTAAGGTTTAAAAAAATTTTTTTTTTCTGAAAGAATTTTTAAATATTACAAAATATCCTGTAAATCACCACCTGCAGCTCTGCACATTGACCACAAGGTGGCGGGCCAACTCCATTAAAAAGATGATGTTAAACATTCCAGTCCTGTATCAAACCTCGGGTGGTTCTTGGAAATAAGTAACGGCATGTTGCATAATTCATTTCTATGTTTGTAATTTTTATAGAACATAAAAACTGTATATCGAGCTATCATTTCATTACAAAAACCATGGGTGTGGAGCAAGGACAGAACCAGGGATGCAGAGAGAATTCCAAACTCACTACAGAAGGGCGGTTCTTAGCCCATTATCTTCCAGAGGGTTGGGAACAGATCGCATGACTAAACTTCATCCCCTTCTCCATCCTTTGGTTTTCCCCTATTAGAGGTGCTGGTGAATAACGACATCTTTAACTGGCTGTGGGGGAAGAGGTCTGGCTAGGTCATCAAGGCATCACCGGCCTGAACTATTGAATTTAACAAGCCCAACGTTACCTGAGCACCAACAGCTGACTGTTTCTTGTAGTTTCAGTTTAAAGCTGCTCAGACAAGAGCAATGGGAGACTGTGGGCTCTTGGAGAGCAGGAATCTGATGACCTTTCATAACATAAAGTGTGGGTGTCCATATCTATTTATAGAATGGAGTGAGTGTCCATTTCATACCAGGCAGGTATGTGGATATAGCATTGAACACACAGGTGAAATCTTGCTATTCATTGCCTGACCTTCTAGCGAGAAAAGACAGACAATAAATGAATAGACAATTGTTCTATTCAACTCTGGAAACCAGAAAACCTCATTAGCCACATGTGCCCTTCATGTGTGCGTAGAGAGACCCCATCCCCAGGGGCAGGTGGTGCCTCATCGTATCATTTATGGCCTCTGCTGTGGTGGTTCTATGAGCATGGAGGGCCCAGGGAACTCGGAGAGGTAGGATCTGGAGCAGGTCAGCTAAGTGCTCCCCTTTGGGCTGCCTCTGGGTCTGGTTCCTTCTGCCCACTACTGGCTGTTGGGCTCTGTGAATCTCAAACATTGAGACAGGGAGCTAGAGACCAGGCATGATGCTCTCTCGCTTCTAGATCCAGAATGCTAGGGGCCAGTTTGGTCTGGGAGACAACTTCACTGGGCACAAGAGAGCTCGATTTACAGTGGTTTGTGATGGCAAATCTTGTCTCTTACCGAGAGTGTGCAGTGTTTCCTTGCCATCATCCCTTGTAGTTTTAGGGGATGGTTGGGCGGAAGGATGGCTTGCATCTCAAATACCAAGTTTGCACAGAGGGGGCTTCCATTACGTGATTGTTAGTTCTCTAGGCTTTGATTTCTGGGGGGAGATGGAGTCACCCACCATAGAAGAGCTCAGAGAGAGTGAAGAGATTTACCCGAGGCCATACATTTGGGAACACTACAGAGCAGCTCTTCAAAAGTGGAGTGATTATTCATTTTCTTATGCTTTTGTGTATTTTAGGAGGAATATAGAAGTTTTCCAGGTTCCTCTCAGTCAGAGGTGAGTTATGCATACCTTAAACACACCACCATCCTCTCTTCTTTTGTGGATATAAATGCTTTTTCCAGAATTTGACACTTAGGATCTTATTTTTCAGATTATACAAGCGATACAGAATTTAACCCGTCTCTTATACAGCCTTCAGGTAACTACGCTCCTCTCATGTTTGACCCTGTGCATGTTTCTCTCAATGCACTTCACTTTATTTGATGATTCCCAGACTTTAAAAACCAGAACATTTGTGAGGCTCTGTGGTCCTCACAAATGATCTTACAAGAGTGCCAGCCCCCACTGTAACTCAGCGAGGTGTGTTGGACTTCACCTGGTTTTGTAATCACAGGGCAACACCACTACTACATTTTATACCATTCTCTTCTGAAACCATAAAACAGTTCATATCTTTAAAAAATACTGATGACTATGACCTGGCTTGAAGTCTACAGTGAAACTCCTGGGTGAGTGTAGCAGACTTCACATTTTCTGCTGAAAACTTAAATTCACACCTAAACATTTTTCACTTCCACATGTTGGCCTTGGGCCTTTAGAGCAGTTAAATAATTCATATGCTGCTGCGTTCTTTGGTTTGTTCATCCACCCAACATGTACTGAGTGCTCTCGCTGTGCCGGCACACGAAGGCAGAAGGACCACAGAGCCTGCTGTCAGGTGACGTGCCGTCTGTCCGGGAAGGACAGACATAGCATCGTGCTTGCGTTGAGAATTATAGGTTTGGATGGTCTCTTAGGGCACACACAAGAAAGGCTGAATGCATCTAATTGCTAAATTTGTGAATTAAAAAAATATTTTAAAATGATAGAAAAGCAGTGGTTGTATTGTACATAAATTTGTAGGATAATTTGTAGGATACAAATAAAATAACTTGTGATTCTACGGGCAGAATTACTAATGTCATGTTGGTGTGTATCCCTCCTGTTTCTTAGAATCATTTCACATAGAGTCTTGCAACATGTACCTTTCTGTGTCATCAGTGGTTATTCTATAGCACAGTTTTTATGGTTACATAATGTTCCAGTCTATTAAAGCTGTTTACCCAGTTCCTCATAATTAATACATTTGTATTAACAACACTCTAGTATTATCCTTATACACTAATTTCTTTGAAGATATCTGAGTGTTTCCTTAGGGAAATTACTGGGGCATTTTCTTTAGTTTTTTAATAGACCTTGTCAAAGTAATTAATCAATACCCCTCTCTACTTCTCAGTTTGAAAATTGGTCAAGGTATCAGATTATCTTAATGTAAATTGTTTGGGTGACTGTTAAGATTAAACATTTTTCCTACTGGCTTGTTGCCAGTCATACTTCCTATCTCATAGCTGTTGAATATGAAAAGAAAAGAAAATTGTCTGATTTTAAGTTTTCACCAGAAAACAAAAATAAAGTCATGCTACATTTGACTTTTTCTTATTTGTCCTTCAACTGCATCAGGACTTCTTTCTCTCATGTTCCATTGATCATCTACCGATTCTTGCTCTGTGCCACTGTCTTACATTTACATATATGACAGTGCCAGTTTCCTGTTATTACTTTCTATGCTTATCTGTATGTTTTTTCATAAAGAGTTTTTGAATGACTAACAAGTTTTTTTCCTTTCTACTGAGATTGTTTAATTAAAATCTCATTATACAGGGTGGGGCAAAAGTAGGTTTACTGTTCTGAGTACTCAAAACAGTTTATTCTTGTATTATTACTTATTCTTGTATTATTTTCCATACAAATCTACTTTTGCCCCACCCTGTATTTATGAATTCAATTATGGAGAATTGGCAATTTTGCAATAATTAGTACTCATGTCTTTGAACATGTTAGTCATCTCTTATTTCATGCTCTGCTGGGAAGCTTTGTGATTATCTTCAAGTAGATACTGTTTGTTTGTTTTTCTGCTAAGTTTATTTCTAGATGTTTGTCTCGTTGTTCCTATTGTGAAAGGAATATTTTTTTTATGCTTCCCCAGTGGTGGTTGCTGATAAGAAGGGTCTTGATTTTTGTATGTTTATTTTGTAACTGGCCATTCATTGAATTTTATATTTTAATTAAAGGCCCGGCGCACGAAATTTGTGCAGGGGTGGGGGGGAAGTCCCCTCAGCCCAACCTGCACCCTCTCCAATCCGGGACCCCTCGGGGGATGTCTGACTGCCGGTTTAGGCCTGATCCCGGGGATCGGGCCTAAACCAGCAGTTGGACATCCCTCTCACAATCCGGGACCACTGGCTCCTAACTGCTCATCTGCCTGCTTGTCTGATTGCCCCTAACAGCCCCTGCCTGCCAGCCTGATTGCCCCTAACTGCCCCCCCTTCTGGCCTGGTTGCCCCTAACTGCCCCCCCGCCAGCCTGGTCGCCCTTCACTGCCCCCCCTTCTGGCCTGGTCACCCCTAACTGCCC
>NW_005871048.1:39806750-39829804 GCF_000147115.1 Myotis lucifugus | reverse complement strand
TTGCCCCTCACTGCCCCGCCCTTCCCCAAATCCCCCCCCCGCACCCCCCCCCCCCGCCAGCCTGGTCACCCACGCAGCCTGCTGTTCGGTTGTTGCATGAGGGCATCCCAACCAATTTGCATATTCCTCTATTATTAGTATAGATAGTTTTTCTGTTGATTCTTTGGAATATTCCAGATAGAAAGTAAAAATTTGAAAGTAGTGTTATTATGGCTATTTTTCAATAATTATATCAGTTTACTTTCTTGGCTTGCTGCTTTGGCTAGACTGAACTTCTGAAAATGTATTAAGTAATAGTGGTAATAGTAAGCATCCTTGTCTTGTTCCAGATTTAGTGGGACTGCCTTTACTGTCTTACATTAGACAAGCTGGTTTGGGGTAGATGTTCTTAGAGATTGCATTTGTCATGTAAAACAAATATTCTTTCTTCTCCATTTTAACTGAGAGGGGATATAGTCATATATATATATATATCCTCATTAACTTTGGGGAGATAAGAACATTGAGTATCCTGGCATGTGTTGCCTGATGTAAACACAAAGTCATATCTCTTCTTTTCAACTTTGAATGCATTCCTCTGTGGGTTCAAGGTTCAGAAGAGCCAGGTGACCTAAATGGCCTAATCTTTGCAACTCATTAGGTTGCAACATGGATTCTCTTAACCAAAGCTTTTGAGCTGGTCTCAGGATACGGGCTCTGAGAGATTTCTGTTCATGGCACAGACATCTCTTGTGAAGCTGAGTTTCTCATGCATGCTTGAAGTTTTTACAGAAACATTTTTGGATTACATGAAAATGAAGTGTGGTGCTTGTGTTAGGAGAGCGGAGTTAAATGAGGTATTGGCAAAGCAGGAAGGAAAGGCCACAGAATCACTCCAGCAAAGAGAAGTTAGGACAAGTGAACTGGGAATTTCCCTAAAGTTGAAAAGCAAGTGCTGTTCTCTGTCCTAATTATCAATGTCAACTTTAAGTGTGAAAATGAATACAATCCAATCTTCAAATTCTACCTCTCTGCTAAGAAGAAAATGGTCTTATCCGAAATGTAAGTAGAGGTGAGGAATACTTCATGGTAGCACTTAGTCTAATTGCAACCCTTACATGAGTGTTACCATTGCTGATGGTGGTTTTGACATGCAAAATATTGGATTTTTGTTTGTTTTACTGGACTGATGCCTGAGATTTGTTAGAATTAAATGGTGATGTGCAGGTTACAGTTTACCCACCAGCGCCTCAGAGTCCTGAATGGCTTATGATCTCAGACTTAAAGATCAAAGTAACCAGTACCTATTCTCAGTGATCATTGTTCTCTTTGCAATAACTTCTAACATACATGAATCAAAGATTTGTGTAGCTTTGAAATTTTAAGAATTCTTTTCAAATTTAAAAACATGAATTTTATTTCAAAAGGCCCCAGTGAATACATTTTTGAATCTTATTCCAAGATAAGTACCAATTTAAAATATACCTTACTCCTTTAACCTTCAAAAGTATGCTGATCTAACAAAGAACTAATGGTCAAATCCCCATCTTCCCAGCATCTGTTACATGGACAGTTTTAAAAATTCTTAGGAAAGAAAAATGTGAACTTACCCCTCAAAGAGTAATAATTTCTCATAATGAGTCAAAACACACACACATACCCAGTATGTGGCCATTTCCAATTAGTCCCCTCTGTGCTTCTTTGCACTTTAAGTGGGAACTTTTAAAATTAAAAGCTTCCAAGGGTATTCACGGATATATTTTTTTTTTCCTGTGGAATCCTTCCAAATCTTGGCAGTTACTTCCTGTGATGTGGCCAAAGTTTTCACAGGCAGATACCGTAACTCAAAATGTTTTTTTAATCTAGTTGGTAATCCTCTGGGCTTTAGAGTATCTATGTTTCCTTAACCATTCCAGCTTCCTGTTAGCAACTATTAAACACATGAATTTCAGCTTAATGGATGGCCTTCCTGCTATCATACAAAGAAATAACAGTTACGAGACTAACTTTACCACCTACATACTCTAAATATATTAACTGCTATTCCTGGGCATCATACTATAAAAAGGTTATTTACCAAAAGTCTACAAGTGGTCGCGTTTTATTTTTATGTCTTCATATATGTAATGTAGCTTAAGTAATTTCTGGCTTGAGACTCAAGTAAAAGATACTACCGGGTTTATATAGATTCTTAACTTCTCATGAATTCTGAGAGAGCGTGAGATTCAGCACAGGAATGCAGAGTCTTGTGAATTTATGCACTGAATTCTTATTCAGAAATGCTATCCAAAACCCAGCAACAAACCCCATTTCCGAAAGCAGGGGGTGCCTGTTGCTTCTGTGCTTTATTCTTTTGTGTATAAATTCCCAGGCCCTACCACTGGGAAGTGTAGACAAGCCTAGCTGATGTGCCAAGGCTGGCCTTTGGAGGTCGCGGAGAAAAAGGACAGCGATAGCAAGAGGGTAGAATTCGGTCAAGCCTTTTGTGTTGAGAGGTACTTCCAACCAAAGTGCAGACAACATGGAGGCCTTCCCTCTCCCTCTCTGCCCCACAGGCCGCCTTGACCATCCAGGACAGCCACATCGAGATCCACAGGCTGCTTCTCCAGCCGCAGGACAGCTCCTCCCCGGGCCCCTCCTTCCGAGGCAGCCCCTTCCAGGACCCGGACAAGCACCGCAGCCTGGAGAAGCAGCGAGAGGAGCTGGCCGACATCCCCAAGCTGCAGCGCCAGTTCCAGCAGGACCAGCGGCGCTGGCAGCGCAGGTGCGACCAGCAGCGGCGGGAGCAGGAGGCCCGGGAGAGCTGGCTGCAGGAGCGCGAGCGGGAGTGCCAGTCGCAGGAGGAGCAGCTGCGCAGGAGCCGCGGGGAGCTGGACCTGCAGCTGCAGGAGTACCTGCAGAACCTGGAGCAGCTGAGGGTGGGCCAGCGCCTGGTGGAGAGGGAGAGGGGCAGGATGCGCGCCCAGCAGAGCCTGCTGGGCGGCTGGAAGCACAGCCGGCAGAGCAGCCTTCCCGCGGCCTTCTCTCCAGGAAGCCAGGAGGTACGGATGGGTCTTCAGTGCTTGCCCAGGCGGCATGGGGGGCAGCTGTGCAGGGACAGGCTCACTCACCGTCCTGTCTCTTTGCTTCTTGTGTAAGCACTCACGAGAGTTATTCAATTTGCAGAAGCTTGGAACTTTCCCAGATAGTGCACATGCGTCTTGATTTGAAATATGGAAATGTGAAAGGCCTTGGTCCTGTGGGATCCTGGGCTCATTGTAGGTTGAGACGCCCTTACCCAAGGGAATGAACACAGAATCGCGCTGTCCCAGCAAGAGGAGGCTTGTCCTGGAGGCACCCCACCTTGAGCATGCTGATTTCCGTAGGGGAGGCCCCTCTTCATATGGTCTGGTCTTAGCCTTGTATACAGGTTTACCTGTTAGTAGGTCAGTTAGCTGTTCATGTGCAGTATAGGTCCTGAATTTAGCAAGTATAACACTGTTCTGTTATTCCTTGCTTATGCTCCTTTTGTCATGTTGACAGAGTAAATTCAAAATCCCTTTCACTAGGAATGGGTCACAGGAGTCTACTAGCTAATGACTGGGCAGAATGAAACCTTTCCGAGGACTCTGTGTTCCACTTGCACCCTCTCTAACCGTGCTCGGCAATTCATTTGTCCCACGAGTTTGCTTTTCTGTGCTATGAGCAAATCCATGCTATTTTTTTATTGATAGTATGTAATGCTGTAAAAGTTGATACGCTTATAAGAGAGTTCTGCTGCATCTGACTTTCCTTTCAAGTAGGCTAAATTACATTTATTGCAAATACATGTGTGCATGGATATGTTTTCAGCTTTTTTATTTAACAAAAGTTAAAATGCTGCTCTCTCTTAAAATAAAGTGGAACATTTGAATGGCAGAGAGCACTACTGCTTATGTGTGTTTTTAAGCCTCATCTTATTGATTTGAGGGAGAGAGAGGGGAGAGAGAGAAACATTGATGTGAGAGAGAAACTTCAATGCATTGTCCCCAGTGTGCAGCCCGATTGGAGATGGAACCCACAACCTAGGTATGTGCCCTGACCTGGAATCAAATCTGGCAACCTTTTGTACAGAATGATGCTCCAACCAACGAAGCCACCGGCCAGGGCTGGGGTTTTTTTGTTTGTCTGTTTTGTTTTTTTAAAGATATGCTGGGCATAATGAATTAAAGTTTTTGGTACTAGCTCATTAAAGAAGGCCTGGAAGGAAGGAGTCAAGAGTAATGTTCTTGATTCACTCTTATTAAAATGTTGCCTGCTAAATTCTACTAGGAATAAATACTTGATAAAACTTGTTCAAATGCCTGGAGAAATTATTGGTTGTTTTTCTTTTTATTTTCTTACACAGGTAATGGAACTTAATCGATCTGAGAGTTTACATTATGAAAATTCACTCTTCATCAACGATGCTTTAGTACAAATGTCATGTAACACTTTCGACAAATCAACTCCACCAGCCATCCACCAGGACGCCACTTGCCCCCCCAGTATATCTAACTCTGACTCGGAAAGGACTAGTGAAAATCAAGTAGACCTCAAGACAGGTGTTTCTCAGTCCACGGGTGAAAACCATGAACTATGGACAGCCGCTGAGTCCTGTCAGCAGACAGCCCCCCTCCACCAAAGCAGCGAGGATTCTTGTCAAAATGGTAATTAACACTTTAAGCATCATCTGTATAGTTTCAACAAGAAGCTGTGCCTC
The DNA here is from genome assembly GCF_000147115.1 of Myotis lucifugus. NCBI lineage: Eukaryota > Metazoa > Chordata > Mammalia > Chiroptera > Vespertilionidae > Myotis > Myotis lucifugus. The sequence continues at coordinate 39,825,105 of NW_005871048.1, read as the reverse complement.
TCAATGGTTGGCTCTTCTTTAAAGCAAATCAAAGTGTGGGGGGGCCTAGAATGGGAATAAATTGGTGCAGATGAGCTGGAGTTTGTGGCATAAACTTTTCTTTGGGGAAGTCTGGGGACTGCCACTACTTGTGAGTAACAAGACAAGCTAGACCAGTGGTCGGCAAACTGTGGCTCGCGAGCCACATGCGGCTCTTTGGCCCCTTGAGTGTGGCTCTTCCACAAAATACCAAGTGCGGGCACGCACGTACAGTGCAATTGAAACTTCGTGGCCCATGCGCAGAAGTCGGTATTTTGTGGGAGAGCCACACTCAAGGGGCCAAAGAACCGCATGTGGCTGGCGAGCCGCAGTTTGCCAGCCACTGAGCTAGACCATGTTTGGAGGGCTTACAGGATGCCAGCAAGATGCTAGGACCAGACAGGGTTTTCAGGCCTGTGGGTTAAATGATAACTTTCTCTTTCTCTTAAAAGTGAAGCAACTTGATATCTATTCCTCACTGTAGATCCTATCACATCCAGATACTCATACTTGTTGACTCTCAGAAATAAAAGATATGGACAGGGTTTGTGGTAGGACTTTCTTGTCTATCAGGGCAATTTCCTGTAACGTTAGTGAAACCTGTATTGCTATTAAACGTCCAACATGAAACTGGTAACATCATTTGTCATTGTAAAAAAAAAAAAAGTGTTGTGTCTCCATAAGTACCTCATAATAACACAATTTGCTAATCCCATTAAAGCATTTGCCAAATATCAGTGAAAGGCAGCTCGAGTTACCAACTCCACATGAATCCAAAAGATTTAAATCTAAGTGTGTTATAAATTGTTTTCCGTGGGATATGAGGTAGGGAATGAGAAGAACTTGAAACCTCTCTACCAAAAAACAGATGGCATGCAATAGAATAAACAAATGGTTGGCCACATGGATGTGAACTAAATCACTGACAGCAAAATGTTTCAGAAACATAAAACAAGCAGCCGTACAGAACTTCAGAACTGGGCACAGGCTTGTTTCCATGCTTGTTACAGATTCTAAGTTTGTCAGTAGGATAACTTTTTAGCACTGGAAAGTTTTAAATCTTCTTTGAATTGTTATTATTATTAATTTGAATTATTAATCCAAAAGATGTTGATTTGTAGCAGTGGATCATTCTTTATAGTCACTGCTATAACATTCTTATTTCTTGCCAGCATATAGGAGAGAGTTAAATATTGCTTTAAAATAATCATTTCAAATATTTTTTAAATAAAAAATATACAACGGAATATTCATTGGGATGAAATAAAATGAAGAGTCAGGAAGCATTTATAAAATGTAACCACTTTAATATATTACTTTGTACCTTGAGGGTGATGGTGACCACACTGCAGAATGCCTTTTCTAGGTACATGTTGCCTTGCCGCTCTGACGCATTAACTTGCTGTGTCCAGTGCCTCAGATGTTCTTGTTGGTGGGGTTTTGCATACTGGCTGTGGCCTAATTCAAAAACTCAGTTTGAGTTAAACCACATTCAGCTTTTGTTTAAAAAGAAGAATTTCTCTCCTGCTTTTTGTGTATCTCCCATCTTTCTCTATGGCTTGTGCTTCAAACTAGAAAGCTTTAAACATTTGGCAGCACACTTGCAGGAGATAGAAAATGTACTAAGGAAATAAACAGTGATTATATACAAAACCAGGCCTCCACATGCTCGGAATTAGACGCAGCCAAGGGAAATGCTAAGAAAAAGTACTTCTGCTTCAGATATTGTGTGCCATGTAGGCCAAGGACACTCAGGCCATTGACAGAGGAGAAGAAAATCAACTTTGGCCTAAATCTCTTGGAACATCCTGGTGTGTAAGCAGGGATTAGGTCAGAAATGCAGTGTGTGCTGTTAAGCATGGAGTTTTGCAACTAGTTGAAAAACCCCTATTTATATTTGTTTACTTAAGCGTGATAAGCAGTTCCTGGAGCAGAGAAAAGAAAGTCAGAGATAAGGGGGTGATAGGGAAGTGGAATGAAAATTGGATATATGTTCTTCAGAGGCTTGTCAGGCCAGATAAAATTGTTCGAACCTCGCCAGAGCCTTCCCAGCTCATATAATTGAAAGTAGCACAAAATAATCCCCTGATGTCGGTCTTCGCGACCCTGCAGTGCTCTCCCTGCATCGTCGTGGGGGCGGCGCTGGGTTGGGAGGAGCAGGCTCAGGGTGTGCCGGTGGAGGGGACAGTCCCTGTGCTGGCATCAAGGACAGCGCAGTGCCACTGTCCCTACTTTCACACCTGGCCGCTGAGTCTTTGGGTGAGGGGTCCCCACTCCTGAGACCCAGAGCTCACCGTGTTCAGGCTAACAAAATCTGTCTCTCATGTTCCTGTCGGTGTTTTTGTTAAACGTGCATTTAAGCATGATCCGATTAACGCTGCACTGAAGATCTCATCTGTAGGCCGGCCCTACGGTCAGCTGTCTTCAGGCAACGCCTTACGGACTGGCTTGCTCTACTGTCTGGTCCAGCACTCGGTGCGCATGACCAGCTCAGATCAGTGGAGATGTGAATTTCTGGAACAGGATAAGCCGAATGGAAAAGTTTGCCTGTAAATAAAATTCTCAAATGTGTTTAGCTGTCACCTACACTGGAGTTTTCATTGGTTTGTTCAACCCAGCCTCGCCAGGCGTCTCACTGTGCTCCGCGTGCTCTGGTTGTGATTGGCTTCTGAATTGCTCTGTCACCACCACCACCAACAGGTGACACCAACTTTCAAGCACCACGCTAAGGTTTCGCCTGGAGAGACTTATTTACCACGCAGTCCGCTGAGATGGTTCTGTGGTCATCTCCATTTGAGAGGGGAAACTGAGGTACAGGGAGGGTCAGTGACTTGTCCAAGGTCACACAGCTTGTAAGTAGCAGAGCCAGAGATGAACCTGGGGAAGACGGGCTCTGGAGCCCATGCTCTTAATCATTACCCTGTAAACTGTTGATTTCTAGAAGTCGGTTTGGAATTAGACATTTTAGAGAAGTTGGAGTAGAAATAGAAGAAATCGGGTTGTAATGCCTAGCAGGATGTCCGAGATTAAGAGCTGGGGGTGGTTGTTTTCTTTCTCTCCCTCCCTTTAATATTAGCATTTGGAAAATCTTTCTAAGTCTTTGGGATTGCCGTGGGCAATGCTTGCATGGGTTCTGAGCACCTTCAGACACCATAAATACTGTTAGCTTCACTCTGCCCGAAGACACCTTTTCGAAGGATAGTTTCTGTAATGATGCCTTATGATGCCCCATGTTACTTGTATATTTTTTTAAATTAAATCTTTATGGTTCAGATTATTACAGTTGTTCCTCTTTTTTCCCCCCATAGCTTCCCTTGTATATATTTTTTTGAGGTAGCACTTGAGAAAACTTTACTTTGCAGTTTTGGAAGCTGTTTCATGAACAAAATTCTTGGATGTTTGACTATGATATCCAAATTGGAATTTGGTTTTATTTATAGAGGAAGGGACGGTTAGTTTAAGAACTTAATCTGCACTCCTTGGAGGGACACTAGCCACGAGTACAGAAAATGTGAAATTTTTAAACAACGTAGTCCCTGTGGGACAATTGCTATGTAATTGGCCCCATGAAATGCTCAACTGCATTACTCTTCTTTAAGGCAAAACAAACAAAGAAACACTTTATTCCTATGAGGTTTTTTTTTTCCCTTCTCGCTTTAGAATTCTAGAACTATTTACTCAATGCATCTGTTAGTTTATGATGTTTGCCTTTTTCATTGATCAACAGAGAAAACATTCATGGTATGAAAATTAATCTGAAATCTTCTTATTCCCCATTTTCAGTTATATTTTTATCTGTACCTCAATTTTTGCAGGCTACCTGAAATGTCTCTCTTCAATGTAAAGCATTATGGTTTTGCCATGCATATGAAAAAATTTAAATCAAGAGCCAAAGTTTATGAGTCATGTAGATATTGGAAAAAGATAATAACTTTATGTTTGAATTCCAAAAGAGTGTTTCCCTTTGCTTCATATTAGAATTTGGTGCCCATCAAAATATTTTCAGAATTCAAAGCATTGTATTCAGAATATTTCATCTTGGCAATGCTTTTTAAAAAAATACAGACAGCTGTGTTGAACTCTAAAGGACTTTTTTTAACATATGGAAAGAAAATAGAAAATTTCCCAATAAAAAGCCATGTTATAGTTAGCATTTAAGTAAGTCTTTAAGAAGTGAGTATATGATAATTTCTAATGTTTTGCAAATATTCCATAATTCAGAAATGGCACCGTATTTATGTGGAAAGGAGCTTTGCCAAAGACCTTTAGGCAATTTCCCATAAAACTGAAACTGGCATTCGGTACTGTCAGCTTCAGTGACAAAGGTGTATTTGACAAGAAGGCGGTATGAGTTTGCTGGGGCTGCCATAATAATGTACCACAGACTGGGATGCTTAAACAACAGAAATGTATTTCTGCACCGTTCTGGAGGCTGGAAGTCTGAGACTGAGGTTTTCTTCTCTCTGACTTCAATGGTCTTTCCCATGCATGTCTGTCCTAATTGCATCTTCTTCTAAGAATACCAGGCCTGTTGGATTGGGGCCTTCTCTAATGAGGTCATGCGGGTTAGGATTTCCATATATGAATTGGGGAGTGGGGGCACACTTTAACCCTTAACATAGGATAAAATGATTATACATTTTTTTCATTGCAATATTTTTAGTTGTCATGAAGGCTTTGATTATTTATAAATATACCAAAGTTGAACTATAATTTACCTACCTTGTGAGCTTTTTTTACTTGGTTAGAAAAGTGAGTTGAACTTTATTTTTCAAAAATGGCATAACAGTGAAATTGTGATAAACATATGTCTATATGTTTATAGACATAGGTGTCTGTTATCAAGCCTATGTCAACTCATAGGAATTAGGGCAGCAAGTATGGAATGTGTAGATTCATTCAGCCACATTTCCAAACCAAGGCCTTCATTAGAGCTTTGGGAATTTTGAGCTCTCTTTATGATCAGGAAGGATATTAGATGCCTTTATATTGGATTGCTTAAATGAAACCAGAGCTGAAGGGTTGGAAACATTCGTTATGACAACAAATTATTATTTAGATATATTTATGGGAGTTTGTAGAAGTCAAAATTGGGAAATCATTGGGCAACTCTTTATCTTCTACAATCTTGACTAAAACTTTGGGTAACATTTTAAAGGAAACCATAATATTGCTAGCTCTCAGTAATCTACATCTTGACAAGAGTATAATGGATTGGGCTCAAAGGCTTACTTTTAATCTTTCTCACTGATAGTGTAGATGACTGACTTTCTCCTTTTGCAGATTTTGTACCAGGAAAGGGAAACATGCCATTTGCTTGTAGAGCCTGGTGAGCCACTGGTGCTGCCTGCCAACTTCCTGATTGCATAGTTCTCTGGGGGCAGATTGACTGTGTGAGCCAACTGGGCCAGGGCCATCCCGCCTAGTGCACAGAGCCCAGGACACAGCGGGAGAGCAAACCAGCAGGTGGGTGGATTCAGAGGCAGCCAGCCAGCCATGTGGCTGCCTGTTCCTCCCCACCCTGGGCTCCGGTTTGGTTTGAACAAGCTGCTGAAGTGGGAGTCCACTGAGTACAAAAGAGTCCAGAGGTTAGGCCTGGCTTTGGGTTATCCTTAGCTTAAAACACACACACTTACATACTTGTACATAGACACACATATATGCCATCTATGGGCCACATATTAGACTGCTCTACTACAGTGTGGCTTTTATTCTCAAAGTGATTTAAGGGTTGGGTCTGGAAGGGAGGTTTGTAACTATTTACATACCAAACATACCTAAAGGATAAGGCATGCTCCTGTCAGTCTCAATGACTCGTGGGATAGTGATCCAAAACTGGTAAAGGAAGCATCACCCTGTCCATGGATCAAAATCTGGGGACTGTCTCCTTCCTCACCCTTTGTCCACCCAACCATGGAGATTCTATTTTTAGGGCTTGATTAAAATGTGGAGTGTTCAGCTGAGGACTGTTATTTTATATTTCCCTATGAAGAATGTGACCATCTGGTTCAGAGAGTGGCAAACTTTTTCTTAAAGGACCGCAATGTGAATATTTTAGTCTTTTGGGGCCATAAAGTCTTTCCTGCATATAGTCAACTCTGCCATGTAGCTCGAAAGCAACCATGGACAATGCGTAAAGAATGCAATTATCTGTGTTCCGGTAAAACTTTATTGATTGAAACAGGTGGTCTAACTTTGTTTTTCTCCACTTAAATTGAGGAGGTTATAGTCCTCCTGGTTTGGGCAGCACCTCTTATTAGCACTTACTGTAATTGGAATTAATTGCATGTGTAATAATTTACGTAATGTCTGTCTGCCCCACAATACAATCAGCTATGAGGGTAGAAAACTCCGTGTGTCTTCTTTAATTGCTCCATCACAAGCACCAAGCACAGTGTTTGGCATGTAATGAACATTTGATAAATATTTAGGACATGAATGAAGGATAAGGTTTGCACACTTTGCAGAAATGAAAGCAACTATGAGCTTGTGCCACACAGCTTGACTTTACTGAGGCATTGAAAGAGGTCAAGAAAAGCTAGTAGAGCTATGCGGTGTGATGGTGGTTCATACGGGCCAGCTAGACAAGTGCCTCAAGTTAGCTCACTGAATCAAGTGAGTTTCAAACTTTTGTAAGATGAGTATATGTTTATTTTTGACATGCTATATTATTTTATATTAGTTTCAGGTGTACAGAATAGGGGTCAGATAGTTATATAATTTATGAAGTGATCCCCCTGATAATTCTAATACACCCCTGACACCATATATAGTATTCCCTATGCTGTGCTTTACAACTGTGACTATTCTATAACTGCCAATTTGTACTTCTTAATCCCTTCACCTTTTTCACCCAGTCCTCCAATGCCCTCCCATCTGGAATCCCTCAGTTTGTGTTCTCTCTCTCTCTCTCTCTGTCTCCCTCTCTCTCGTTTGTTTCTGTTTTGTTTCTTTATTTTGTTCTTTAGGTTCCACATATCAGTGAAATCATATGGTATTTGTCTTTCTCTGTGTGACTTATTTCACTTAGCCTAATACTAGATGGCATTCTTAAAATGTCTGGGTAACTGCAAGATTTCTTGCCTTTAATATCTTTTTGGATTCTAGGTAGCAGACTTTAACAATTACCAACTCTTCCTCATTACTGTGGAAATAACTGTTTACTGATGTCCAGTCCTGTTGATCACTTTGGGATTGGCACTCTGTACCACTCTAGAGAGGATCTTTTTATATGAGTTATTTTTTCATTTAGATAATCATGTGTATAGTCCCATATGGCTATGCGTATCAAATAAAAATGTAGTGTTCTTCACAAAATGCTTTAATTTATTCTAAGCAAGTAGAAATGCATCCATTGCTGTCATTTTAGGAGGATAGCACATAAAAAATTTAGCATTTAATTCTTGTATTAATAACTATTAGTCAGCTTATCTGTTCACTGTGGTATTTCTTTTTTAACCATAAAGTAGCTCCAGCACCAGTAAATAAAATATGCGTCGCTAGCTCAGCATCAATGAAACACTTTTGTAAACCCTTTTTCTCTTGCTAAATCCCATTTAACAGTCCAGTGTATCTCCCCAGGCAAACCGGTTAGTATTTGTTTAGGTAAATACACTTCTATAGTGGGAACCAGTTTCCCTGGTAGACCTTCTACTTGTCAGCTTTCAAATATGGCCTGAAATATCACACTTTTTAAAAATAGCAATCTTAAAATTAAGTCTAGTGGCATCTTAAGAAATAGATCCCTTTGCTTCACCCCAGACGAACTGAAAGGCACTTATGTGCTCTTGGCTGGTCAATTCCCAGACACAGCTGGCTGAGGGGAGAAGTCTTGGCTGTTCTTCTGCTCAGACCTCGAGCCAGATAATAAATAAGCTTGGGCCTGCGTTTTGATCTGCAGAGATGTTACGTTGCCATGATCAATCACTGCTGAGTTTCCTTGGATAGGGGGCCAGGTATCCATTCTCTTTCTGGATGAGATATTAATTCAATTTAATTTGATATGTTAATGCTCGGTTTGAAAGTTTACCTAAGGAAAAATGTAGTCTTACGAGGTTTCCAGTTATGCCGATAGGACTCTGAGCCTTTTGCTGAACAATTTCACAGTGAGGCTGTGCAAAGTGATTTTCATGGGGACGCCCTTCCACAGTTCTCTCTGTGCAGCTTTCATTACACTCCAGCCCTTTCTTCCCGCAGCAAAACATGCAGAATGTTTGGTTTAAATATGGAGTTTTTGGATCCTCCACCAGAAACACAGGAGACGTGCTTCTCCTGGGAGGTGAGGCCATTTTGGAAGGAATGGTGCTCTAAGGCTTTGGAAGCAACATTTACAAGCAAAACATTGGCAGAGTTCGTTTTTATTTAATGACCTGCTTCCTACCAGTGAGCTTGGCATCCTGTGCAGTGATTTGCAATCAATTAATCATACAGAATGTTGTAACGCCGCAAGAAGGGCATTGCACTCTGAGACTCATAAATCCACCAGCAATGAAAACAGGAATTGCATGCTCAAAGCCCTCTTCATGTGAAACCCAGAATAAGAAGGTGGTTTTAACACTAAGGTGTCTTCGGAAGCCTTGGTCCGTTCTTGTAGATTCTGAATTTTGAAGCTCCTGTTTCTCATGGATGGTGTGGCCTTCTCATGGGATCTCAGAATAGGAGTCTGTACATGTTTGCCTCATTCACACTAGACCCTGGTCATGTAGATGAGAGAATTCTGGATTCTTCTGGATTACTGAGAGAAGGCTATGGTTTTGGTTCCCCACTCCCCCACTTTTAGGGCAGTCATGCTCAATAGAGGTAGGCCATGTTTTTGGATGTCTTTGTAGGAATGATTCAGGAAGGCAGCATGTTCCCCTCTGGGGAAAAACTTACATTTGCTAGAGGCAGATGGCAGAAGATGGGCTGGTGTGATATTAGCAGTCAAGGAGGTTTCGCATACTTGGCTTTGCCAAAAGCTTCTGGAATCTGCGTGTTTAGGATCTCAGGCTTGTATTCTTGTCATTTCAGATGTGCCCTTAAAGTTAACTGTTAAGCTATGCTGGACTTTTTTCTCTTATTTTAGCATAGTAAATATGGGGCTATTGCATATTCTTAAAATTGTATAAGCTTAAGTAGCTTAAGTGTACGTATATTGTGTTGTCTTTACTCGATTCCATATGGTTCTATTTGGAGGATGTTCTTAAGGATATGGAAGCTTGATGTATATTCCATTTGATTACAATGGAACCTTCTTTTAAGAAACTAAAGGTTTTCAAAGCTAGTATTACTTCCAATGAATAGGTTAAACGTCTGACTCTTGATGAATTTATTCCTACCAAAGTTGTGCTATTTTTGATTACTTGTTCATTTAGCCAGATTTGCATGACATTATACACAAGTAGAACTCATCCTATATTTTTAGATGCTTGATGCTTCTGTTCAGCATGAGCTCTAAAATACATTCACCAAGTTTTGCATATGCAGACCACTTTTCATGGGCACATCCATGGGTGGGAGGAAGCACAAGGAACAATTTTGGCCAAAATATGGTGGTCTGTTGGTCTGTGTGTAGTCATGAGATCGTATTTTGCATTCAGGCTCCAGTGTGAAGAAGTGCAGTTGCACACGGATATCTCCCTGGGGACCATGCACTGGATCACACCCCCCCTTGGAAGGAGACCGCAGCAACACTGCAAGGGGTCAGGTGTTTAGCTTTCTCTTAAGGTACTCAACTACCTACATAGATTTAAAAAATATTAAAGTTATTTTATGCTGAACAAGCAGCCTGAGGTAAAGTATTGTGAAGGATCAAATACTAAATGCGTCTTTTATGAGCTCCCTCTGCTCTGAGAGGCCTTAACAAACATGGGGGGTATGGTGGGAGAGGCTGAATCTGAACTGTGTAAGCCTAGAAGCAAAGGAAGTACTGGGGAAAATCACATTCAAATTATCCTACTCAAAGAAGTTATCATTGCTCCTGGTAAGAATATGGAAGATATTTGCAAATGCTCCTGCCAGTAAATTAAAATATTTCCTCTTTGTATTCATCATATAAGAGACGTAGATATATTGATATACAGAGATATAGCAGATGTGTTTGACAGATTCAATCTCTTGCCTATTGCAGTACTTAAGATATTCAGTTACTCACCCACACACACCTGGACACACCCACCTACCCACATAGAGACAGAATTAAATGTTTATTTTTATAAATCAAAGTGGGCTTAAAGGCAAAATATTTATTTTCTGAAAAAATGTATAGTATTTCTATAAATATATAGTTCTACAAATTTATAGCACTATGGTAATGGTTATTGGGGATGATTTTCATTTTTTTAAAAAGATGATTATTTTCAAGGTGGTTTTTTTTTTTTAAGAGACCATTGGCTAACTTTGAGAACATGATTTAAGAAAATTCAGAAAACGTATTTCATGAAAGGCTTGATTAAATAACTGAATCAAGACTATCCCAGAAAATCCACTAGGATTGAAACCTGCTTGGCAAATATTATTTTTGACCAAAATGACCAAGACTAGACATGTTTCTGTGAGGAAAGTAGGTGATGTGATATTTCCCTGTCATTCAAAGGTGAGAAGATAAAGAATCCACCTTCTCCCACCTCTTCAACCAAGTTTCATAAAAAATAGACTAAAAACATACTTTTCCAGTATAATGACCTTTACATGAATTATCAGTACTTCACTTTTCAGTGAGAGATTTGAACGAATGAATACGTGAATGGATGAACAAATAAATGCATGAAAGAATGCAGTTGATTAATAGAACAATGAAGATGGTTGACTGGCATAATGATTAATACAGAGGGCTTGGAGATTATGTCTGGGTTCATATTCTAGCTCTGCCATTTGCTACCTGTGAAATTTCAAACAAGTGTTTACACTTACTTAGTGTGTCTGTTTTCTTATCTACAAAATTGGATTTCTGGTAGTGCCTGCTCTGTAGGTGGTAGGAGAATTACATAATACAAAACATAAAATACTTAGAATTTTGGGAGTACTCAATAGACATGGTTGTTATCAATGTTACTTCTATACTTTGTATTAAGAAAAGGGGTAATTCAGTAGGCGGTGCATGGGTCACTTGAGCCACTGGACTGCTCCCCAAATGGTTGCTGTGGTGAGCTGAAAGACTCTGTCTCATTCGGATATTTTCCAAGAAGGCATGTCTCAAAAAATGTTCCATAACTCTGCTGGCTCTTACTAGGTTTTATATGATAAAAAGTTCCCATAGTCAGGTAATATTGAGAAATGCTGGTTTGGGGACTACACAACTTTTTTAGAACCTTTATTGAGCTCGTGTGTACTGTGAATCTCCAGAAGTGGCACTTCCCAATCCCATTTAGCCACAGCAGCTTCCTCTCCAGCCCAGCATCTTGCAGGGTGACTATTTCTTGAAATAGACTGGGAAAAACATTGACGTAAATAGATGTTGAAATAAATTCATTGCCTGTGGCACATCCTTCAAATACATTTGTTTTCTCCCTTGGGAACAGTTGAAATCTAAATGACATATCCCAACACAATTTACCACATGGGTTGTCTTTTGAAAACTAAATTCAACATGATGAGTTTAAGATAGAGCTCTGTTTGCCTGGCCAGTGTTACTCAGTGGTTGAGCGTTGACCCATGAACCAAGAGGTTTGATTCCCAGTCAGGGCACATGCCCAGGTTGCGGGTTCGATCTCCAATGGGGAGCGTGCAGGAGGCAGCAGGTCGTTATTTCTATCTCATCAATGTTTCTATCTCTCTATCCCTCTCCTTTTCTCTCTCTCTAAAATCAATAAAAACATTTTTAAAAGATAGAAAAAAAAGATAGAGCTTTGTTTGGCCCCCAGGCTAGCATTTGGGTCTATGGATAAGGGTTCATGGACAGTCGCCTAGAGGTCTGATCTGGCCTCCAATCTCTCAGCCTTAGTCTCACACTATTCTGCCCATTCTTACCCTGTGGTCCAGCCATCTGAAGTTCTCTCACTCATGCAAAAGGGCAGCCCCCCTACATATATTTCCTCTGTTGGGAATATCCTCTCCTCCATTCTTTATTCCAAAGCTGGCTAACTCTTACTCATCTTTCAAGACTTAGCTCCAGGTCACTTTGTTCTGGACTCTCTCCAGAGCCTCTCAGTCTGGGACAGGAGCCTCTCCTGTGTGATCCTGAAGTGCCGAAGACCCTTTATTACTTTCCACCATATTTTGTCACTTTTCCCCTTTAGACTCCAAGATGTTTTTTATAATTTGATTGAGATGAAATTTGCATACAGTGAAATGCTCAGCTATTAACTCTATTGTTCAGTCAGTTTTTTGGAAAGAATATCAGGGCACAGAATGTTTTCATCACTCCCGAAAGCCCCCTTACACCTCCCTCCAACCAGTCCCCATCCAGAAGCAAATACCCATCTGCTTTCCATCACCACAGGTTAATTTTGCTTATTCTCGAGTGGCATGGAATCAACACTATGTACTTTTTTGCGTCTAGTCGCCCTGCCCCCCCCCCCAGCATATTATTTTTGCGACTCAACCATGCCATTGCATAAATCCATAGTTGGTTCCCTTTTACCGCTGCATAATCTTGCATTAATAAATTTACCGTTTACTTATACATTCTTCTTTTGATGGACACCTGACTTATTTCTAGTTTTTTGCTATTGTGGATAAAGCTACTGTGATCATTCTTGCACAAGGCTTTTTGTGTATTATGTTTTCATTTCTCTTAGATAAATACCTAGGAATAAAATAGTTCCTAGAATAGGTGCCTGTTTAACCTTTAAGAAACTGAAACAGTTCTTGAAGTGATTATACAGACTATACACGTCCTGGGTGCTGGGACGAGATTGTGTTCAACTCGGTTCTCTGGTGTTCGGCCCAGTGCAGGGCACGCACTAGGCTCTCAATGCTTATTGAAGAATGAATGGATGAGAGGCTCGAACCAGTTTTTATTTTGACATGTCCCCAACTAATCAACAAAGAATGAATGCTTTATCATCAAAGGGATGAAAAGTGGCTAAATGTGGACTCATTCTAGGCAGGCAAAAGTCAGGGGCAGTATGGCTCCCTTCCCCCTGCTCCTGGGGCTGAATTTCTTATTTCAGGGCAGCAATATGTGCAGATGAAGCCGAGTATGTAGACTTACAGGGGACCCAAGGAGGGCCCTGATCACCGGTAGCTGCCAGGCTTACCCCTAGAGTTAAAACTCCCAACACTGCCATTCAAGATCCTTCATAGCCTACCTTCCCAGCACCCATCCCTTTATTCATCTTCGTAAACTCATTGCAGCCAAACTTGACAAATCTTTTTTTCCCCCCTACAGCATCAAACTCCACCTGGAATACCTCCACAGGAGGCATCTCCTCCTTAAATATCCTGGTCAGCCTTTAAGACTCAGGTCAGATGCTGTCTCTCTGAAGTCTGTCCTGGTCACCACATCTGGAAACTCTCCCTCTGGAGGGCCTCTGACGTGGTGTCCAGCAGGGGGCAGTATCATTAGCCAGTGAGCAGGATGTCCTGTTTTCATTGTAATTGTCTGGGTTTGCATCTTCCTCCTCTATGAGGGAATAGGCTTTTTCAGGGCAGCGTGCTTTGTGGCCCTCAGCAGTCTGGAAGGAACGGGGGCCGCTGGTCACTAAGGAAGTAGCTGAGACTACATTTCATGATCCTTTCTTTTGCTGGCCGACTCCACCAAGGCAGGGGTGGGGAACTGTTTTACTGCCAAGGGCCATTTGGATATTTAGAACATCATTCGCAGGCCATACAAAATTATTTTGGGTCAAACATTTAAGTAGCTCACTTCTAATGCCTTGGCAGGTACAGAGCCTTATCTGGCCTGCGAGCTGAACGTTCCCCACCCCTGCACTAAAGAAAGGTTAAGCTATATGGTAATGCTATGGCTCCTTGAGAAGAGGAGGAGGATAGTGTGCCAACTGGGGATTTGTATCTGCTGGTAGATAATTAAAGGGAAATTAGCAAGTTGCTTTAGGCTCAAGTGTTAGTCACAGGTCACATGTCAGAAAGCACAGATATTAACAAGTAGAGGAGCTTCATGTGACATGTGTATGCATAAGACAATTTAAAATTGGGAGAGATGGCTCTAAGGAGTAGAGCAGTTTAGTGTGTGATGCATATGTTCTCTTTTAATTGCTCTTTTGGTAAAGCCCCAATTTTGCCTCTGCTCTGCAAACTGCCTACTTCTATAATTGTATAATTTATAAAAATACTTATTTTAAATGTAACTTTCAGAAATATACTCTGATAACAAACATTAATGTGAAAAGAAGGCCAAGGGTGTGAAAACCTGCATTGAAGAAAACATTTTCTGTATATGTTGTACTTTTAAAATTACCATCATTTTTGAGTGGCATAAACTCAAGGCTTCAGTTGGAAATGATATTTCAGGGTTTGGCATCTTGGCAAATGTTATTTCACAAATAAGAATTATAAGCCCTAACCAGATTGGCTCAGTGGATAGAGTGCTGGCCCTCATACTGAAGGGTCCTGGATTTGATTCCGGTTAAGGGCATGTACCTAGGTTGCAGGCTCGATCCTAGGCTCTGGTCAAGGCATGTGCAGGAGGCAACCAATCTATGTGTCTCTCTCACATCGATGTTTTTCTCTCTGTCTCTCCCCCTCCCTTCCACTCTCTCTAAAAAAAAAATCAATGAAAAATATATTCTCAAGTGAGGATTAACAACAAAAAAAGAATTATGAAAATAATGTTTCACATTTTTTAAAAAAAGAATTTTATGTTGCTCTGAGAACAAAGTTCTTTGACATCTCATAGTTCTATAGTTGATCAAGAGAAAAATACCCTCATTTGTAGACCTTTCAAACATTGGATGCCTTCTCTTTTTGGTCTAGTAATAACATAATTATTAAAAAGTACGTAGAACTAATTAACTTGGGTGTGTTTGGTATAATTGCTTGCCTTCTTCTGATTTAGAAAAACACTGGATTTTGTGTGCTTAAGAATTTGAACAGCTGCTTTTCCCTCTACTGAACCAGTAAGAAGTAAATGCAGCATTAAAATTCCTTGGTTGATTTCCTGCATTATTCAGCTGGCAGAGAAGTGAATTCATTTTTTCTTCTCTCCGAGAAATGAGAGGCATAACTCTGTCAGTGTGGGTCGGTCGGGTCCTGCGGCAGGGTTTCCAGGAAGTCCACTCCACTGGCATGGACGGTCCTGGTCTCCACATCCCGCAGAGGAATTCGGCGCCATGAAAATACTGCCCTGTCCTTGTAGCTGGAGACCTGCATGTCGTTTCATTTGGCGCACTTTTAAAAACTTGTCCCTGCTTTTTAGCCGAGACTCCAGGATTTGAACATCTTAATTTGTTTTGATTTAAAAATTGAACTTGACATATTTTTTGTCTACCTGAATGTATTATGGACAATTTCAGACATGTTTAAAACTAAACAGAGAAGTCAAACAACCACTCAGCTTCAAACATTTAGGTACTTATGGCCAGTCATGTTTAATAAGCTAGACTCCTCCCCCCACCCCCCGCAAAACACACACACCCTGTATTATTTTGTAGCAATAACTAAAAATCATGTGTAAATGCTTATCGCTCCATAACATTTCAGTATATATCTCTAAAAGATAAGGCTCTATTTTTTAAGCTATTATCACACCAAGAAAAAATTAACAAATATTCCATAATAATAACATATAGGCAGTATTTAAATTTCCCTTTCTCTCTTCATATATATGTATGTATATATATGCATATGTGTATATCTTGTTTTTTTTACTCAATGTCCATATTCATAAATGTAGCACCATTTTAAACTGTTGTATACTATCCCATTATATGAATAAATAAGAGCATCTTCATTACCCTACAAATGAGCAATAAAGATGTTTTCTGTTTTTTCCTATTACAAACTATTCTCAGTAAACATCCTTTTATACACATGTCTTTGGGCACATGATTGAGAGTTTGTTTAGATTCTAATGCCTAGAAGTGGTAAGGATGTCTTTGGTTTTTGCCGGATATTACTGATTTCTCTCTAAGGTTGTGTAATACCACTTTCAGCAGCTGTATAGGAGAGTTCCAGTTTCCTCAGCTACTCCCCAGCACTTAGGTCTGTTAGGCTTCTAAATTTTTGCCAATATCATGAGTATGAACTAGTAGCTCATTCTTGCAATTCATACTTCCCTAATTACTAGTGAGACTTGGTACCTTCTTTCCTACCTCTCCATAACTGATCAACAGTATTTACACACACTGAGCACATCGAATATCTATCAGCTTCATTTTCCTTCTTGGAAATTTCCCTTTCACGATCCTCTGTCCTCCTGTTCCATACGCCCTTGTTGCTCCCTCGGCCTGATATGTGGCTGTTTCTACCCCCTCCCCCCGGGCTTCCCTTCACCTCTCTCCTGTGTTGGATCCTATGTCCTCAGTCCCACTCTCTCTCTGTAATGGCATATTTCTTTGTTTGGTGGAGGATATCTCCAAATTCCCTCAGAAAAGGTGTAATGAAAGCAATTTTTCCCCCAAATTAGTTGAAATGTCTTTTGCATTTCATTTGTTTATTTTTTGCTATGTTTACACTTGGTTTTTATAATATATCTGGGCTTAGAATTCTAGATGAAAATTATTTTCCTTCAGAATTTTGAAAGAGTTGGTTCTTCACTTGCCATGGTTGCTGTTGAGAAGTCTGATGCCATTCTGATTGCTAACCCTTTGTTTGTAACTTGTTCTCACTTTTTGGAAGCCTTTAGAATTATATTTTTATCCCTTTCTGGATGAATTTTATAGTATGCCTTAGTGTGGTCTTTTGTTAAAATCATTTTTGCTGGTTATGCATTAGGCTTTTTCAAGTCTCTAGACATATTTGTCTTGATTCTGGGAAATTTTTTCTTAAAAAATTGCTTCTCTTCAGTTTTATCTTACTGGGACTGTTTCTGGTTATAAGTTTGGCCTCTTGGATCCTCTGATTGTTCTGTTATTGTTTTTCTTCTATTTCCATTTCTTCATGTTTTTGTTCTACTTTCTGGAAGATTTTCTTATCTCCTAATATTGCATTAATTTTTAAAAAATCAGCCAGCAGATTTTTAATTTCCAAGAGATATTTCTTGCTCTCTTATAGTTCCTATTTTATGGACTCTTGTTTTGTGGCTAAAATATCTTTTAAATAACTCTTTAAATATATTAATTGTTTTTTTGGAAGTTTCCTTCAGCTTCCTGTGTTTTGGGGTTAGGTCTGTCTCTGTGCTGTTCTAGGCTCTCTTTCATATTCCATAGTTACCTACTACTGTGGATTGTTATGAGGATTGAATTGAATGTTTGACTCAAGGGCAACTAATGTTAGTGTCTTAAAGAGAGAAGCCCTATAAAGCAAAACTATCTTGATTTTCCATTTAATTCTCAGAAGACAAGGATTAGACTAAATAAAATTTTAAGGTACTTTCTAAACATGAGAATTTCAAATTGGCGATTCCAATGACTCTAATTAAATTAGGTAGAAATTTTGAATCAGGTATCCACTATTTCGTTCATCTTTTTGGCAATGCATATTAACACCTACTATTATAAACTGAAATTTACTTTGATATTATTGGACTAGACATACTACTTTTACTTCCTGTTTCTTTAATATTATATTTTCATTTTAAGTAAATTCAAAAGACTAAATAATAGGAATCCAAATTCTAAGAGAACCTTATGAATTTACTGCCACAGTCAAATGCACCAGGGTACGAGATCTCTTCTGAATTATATTTCACGTAGGAGAGATTAGATTATTTAGTCAAGAGCAAAGACCATACCTGAATTTGTATCATTTTTTATATATGTAGCTATAAACTCAAATGAACCGCATCTATTTTATGTATCTTTACACATAGATATAAATCCTTACATGGCACTTGCCAATGCCTTGTCATATAGTTGCATTAAAATTGATCTAAGAACACTCAGCATCCAGAGGAGGCCTCTAATTTATTGCTACAGTGTTCTGTTTATGTCAGATATGTAGAAGCTATGCTGTTGTAATAACAGAGAACCCTTATAATTTTATAGTCCAACTATGGACTTTAAAAAATGTATCATGGAACATTTCACACATTGGGTTATCTTAAAGCAAATCTAGGGTGTTCTGTCATTTCATCAAAAACTAGAGGCCCAGTGCATGAAATTCGTGCACGGGGGGGGGGGGGGGGGAGAGAAAGGGGTCCCTCAGCCCGGCCTCCACCCTCTCCAATCGGGACCCCTGCCTGCCTGATCACCCCTAACCACCTCTGCCTGCCAGCCTGATCCTCCTAATTGCTCTCCCCTGCCGGCCTGGTCCCCTAAATGCTCTCCCCGCTGGCCTGATGCCCCTAACTCAGTGGTTC
>NW_005871048.1:39793986-39806650 GCF_000147115.1 Myotis lucifugus | reverse complement strand
TTAAATACAGTTCCTCATGTTGTGACCCAATCATAAAATTATTTTCATTGCTACTTCATAACTGTAATATTGCTACTGTTATGAATCATAATGTAAATATCTGATATGCAGGATGGTCTTAGATGACCCCTGTGAAAGGGTCATTTGACTGCCAAAGGGGTTGAGAACCGCTGCCCTAACTGCTCTCCCCTGCCAGCCTGATCCCCTTAACTGCTCTCCCCTGCTGATCTGATCGCCTCTACCGCGGCCCTTGCCACTGTGGCTTTGTCCGGAAGGATGTCTGGAAGATGTCTGGTCTAATTAGCATATTACCCTTTTATTAGAATAGATACTCTAACAGGGGTGGGCAAACTTTTTGACTTGAGGGCCACAATGGGTTCTTAAACTGGACCGGAGGGCTGGAACAAAAGCATGGATGGAGTGTTTGTGTGAACTAATATAAATTCAAAGTAAACATCATTACATAAAAGGGTACGGTCTTTTTTTTTTTTTTTTAGTTTTATTCATTTCAAATGGGCCGGATCCAGCCCACGGGCCGTAGTTTGCCCATGGCTGCTCTAGTATCTTTCTCTAAAAGACATGGACTCTTTTTCTTTTTCATCAACACACTATCATTGTTACACCTAAAAAAATTAGTAATTTTACTTAAAATCATACTGTCAGTACTTGAATTTCTCTGATTGTCTCAATTTTTCCTTTGGTTTGTTTGAATTGGCTTCCAAATAATTTCATATATTGTGTTTGGTTTGTTTATTTCTTAAGTCTCTTTTAAGGTTCTCCTGTCCTTTTTTAAAAAAAGTCTTACAATTTGTTGAAAAGACTGGGTTGTTTATTTAAAAGACTTTATTTAGGGGAAAACTATTTTCTGAAAAATTTCTTATATTCGGGATTTTGTTGATTGTATCCCTGTGGTGTCATTTAACATAACATATTCCTTTGCTCCTATATTCCCTGTCAACTGGTAGTTTGAACTATGTTTGATGTTTGACTAGATACATGGTTTATTTTTTGGCATGAAAAAATCTTCATAAATAGTGTTGTATATTTATTGTGTTGAATATGTTGTCTATTTCCTATTTGCATTCATTAGGAGACTTACCATGTCTGTTTCTCTTTTTGTGGTATTAAGGTTGATCTGTGGGTTCAGATGTTCTTAGCTTGATCCATTCCATTATAAAGTTTTCCATCAGCTTTTCTCCTAATCATTTTAGCAGCCATCGCTGATTATTACCATTATTTATAGACATTATAAACAGAGTTAAGAGTTTCTGAATTTGGGAACCCTCACCTATTTTCAGTTTCTCACCCCTGATTTATTCTTGCATCTTGGTCATTGATTGTCTCTTTTTTAGTCTATAATAGGCTTATCATTCTCTGATGCAGTATTCCCCAAAGTGTGCTACATGAAACACAACACTGCAAAGTACATTGTGAGGACATCCTGCTGACTTTGGGGAATGTCACATCCTGTTTTTTAAAATATATTTTTATTGATTTCAGAGAGGAAGGGAGAGAGAGATAGAAGCATCAATGATGAGAGAGATTCATTGATTGGCTGCCTCTTGCATGCCCCATATCGGGGATCGAGCCCACAACCCAGGCATGTGCCCTGACCGGGAATCAAACCGTGACCTGGTTCATAGGTTGACACTCAACCACTGAGCCACGCCAGCCGGGCCCATGTTCTGTTTTTCCCTCAGATTTATAATACAGGTGAACCTGTTAAAATTCTGCGGACTCTGTCAATAACCTTGATTTATCCAGCATTTCATCAACTTACTGGACCACTCTATTCTTTTATTATTAATCCCTATTAAGAATCCTGTTTAGAAAAACATACTTTTTTGAAATAAAAAGAAACAATGTTTGAAATGTATCTCAAAGAAGAGGGGGAAGGTAGAAGCAATTGCCCCATCCTCCCATGGAGCTTGCTGATGTGAAGGTCCCAATTCCTTAGCCCTGGCACCCTCTGGGGAGAAAGAAGAGTCTGAGAACAAATCAGAGTTCAGACAGCAGAGAGAACTGGCACATCGTAACATGACTTGTGTTAATATAACCACTTCTTCCTTGTACTGGTTGCTTCAATTGCTGTGTTTCTTGTCAGCAATTACCTTTATAACCAACATAGGTTATTCAAAATATGTTAATTACTGATAAGGAACTAAAGCCCAATTCTAATAGTCACAAAAACAAAAAATTTGGTTGCTTTCTTACATTACAAACTTATACGTGCACACCACACACACGTGTGCACGTACACACACACACACACACACACACACTCCCCAGAGCACACTTTGGTTATTTTATTTCAGGTGCAGTATTGGTACATGAGGAATAATAGAGGGAATCATAACACCCATGGAGAGCGTTGGTTTCAGATAGCAATTCCAGAGTGGTTTTCATGCCAGAGGCTCACATCCTGTCTGTGGTTCACTACGGAAAATGGAGTTGAGCAAAATGAGGGACAGAGACCAATTTTCCTTTGCTCTAAAGACACCTCACGCTTTGTACAATAAGTGTTTTCCATTAGAAGGAAAATGCTGCGCATTAGTGCTCCTGAGAAAAAATAGTGATTGCCAGTAATGCCATCAGGAAACGATTTTTAAAATGTTTCACAGTATAAGCACGAATCAATCATTAAGTAGGGGAAACAACTTACTTTGCAGACTTGGAACATTAATGACAACATTTTTTGAAGGTAGAGTTATTTTAGGAGAGTGTGAATTTTGATTTTAGGAACATGCACAAGGGATAGAGTATGAAGTGCAAGTCAGAATGTTTCATTAAAATAAACAAGAAACAGAGCCAAGACCCAGAATACACGAGCCTCTGTCCTGTGAGTTTCGTTGGGGAGAGTGGAACAGGATGAGACATGGCTAAACGAGGTATCACCAATAATCTCAAGAGTAGACTCGGCATCCTTTTTGTCGTGCTGGGCTGCTGGTGCCTGGTCATGTGCTACACTGTGGAGCTACACTCAGACCTTGGGAGTTGATTTTCGTAATGAAAAGTATATGGTGCTTTCAATAAGCTTCTGCTTAAAAATTATCATGATTTAAGATGCTTTTCAGAAAATGCGGACAATGGCAAAGACTACATTAATTAAATATTTTTAAATGATAGACAACCCTTTCTGACTTGTCACAGACCTGTTCTTTATGACAAGTTACCCTTATGTTGGCTGATCATAGAGGGAAAGGTCAAGTACAGGTCTCCACTGTGGGCATTATCTTCCACTTATTAGGTGGCTTCCCAAATCCTACCCTGAGGACTGTACGAGGGCTCAGCTCAAATATGTGATGTTGGGAAGATTGAAGCTGGAAATTACCCTAAGAACATTATTTTAAAATGCAACTTAGGGTAATAAATGTGCATTTCTTGAGCATAAAGCAGTTGAAAACTGCATGCATTTGTTGCACCTCTAGAAGATTATTTGGTGAGTCACCGAGCCAGGAAACAGATGTAAAAATTCTGACGTAAGACGCTTAAGAGGCCTGAATGATGATCTCTGTTCAATCCTTTATGAACTGAAGCCCAGAGGAAGGGAAATGACTAGCCCAAGGTTACATTTTGCCTTGTTGTTTAAAAGATTTCATTCAGTTCTCAGCTTAGAAGGCACTTTGTTCATTTTTAATATGGCACATGGGTGCATTTTACACCTTGAGTTTATAGTCTGGTCTTGAAAATAACCAATGATTCAATTGACGCAAAAGAAGGATGACGGTGAGCCAATGAAGGGAAGGCCAATCTTACTTCCTGCTGGTGTCAGCTTTTCAGGAGCTGAGTGCCATGGCTGTATGTCGTCTCAGACTCCAGATTCACTCCCCTGATGTTCCAACAGCTGGTGAGCAGAGAAAAGAGTGAAAATGATAAACGCAAATGTCAACCAACAGGTTGCAACTAAGGGCTAACAACAGGGAGATTGAGGGAACTGTCGCTGGGTATCAGCGCAGAAGGTTTCCGAAAACTCCATAATGGGTCTAAGGAAATTTCCCATGAAGGATGAAGTTTTAGGATCAGAATAAAAGTTCAGTGTTAACTAGAAAAAACCCTGCACCAAGATTCTACTGCTCCACTTGGTTTAACGGGGCATTTGGACTTTTATGTCTTTCATCTTATGTGTCCTTATTTTAAGGACAACAGTGCTCACCCTGTTTAATTTCCAGAGGAATGGGAAGGTAGTTCTTTTATGTCAACTAAGGGGGAAAGTTGTGTTGAGACACTAGATTGAAAAGTTCTTTGTAGTTTAAAGTTTGTTTCATTATAGTAGCGTTTGGCTTTTAATCGCCCAAATTATGACTGTATTACTATTTCTTATTTAAAAAATGAGGTATTCTATTTTTATGTCCAGCAATGTACCGGCATTTTGGTCATGAATCAAATAGGATGATTAACTTTACTCCCCAAGAATTCTGCTTTCTGAATCAGTGAGGTTTTATTTAACGAATGTTTTTTGAGTTGGAAGTTCTATATGATGATTACACTCTCTAAGGTAAAATGTGTGGAAAAAGGTGACTGACCTTGAGAAATATACAACTGCTGTGTTGGAGTTCTTTCAGGGTTGAAGTGGAGTAATAAAACCAGAAATCACAGAACGGTTTTCAATTTCAAAGACAGGCTGTCTGACCTTGCCTAAATAGTCTGCATAGAAACCAAGAAGGAACACGGAGAAGGAAATTGAGTTCCCCTCCAGGTGACACACACCACAACCACCTCCATTAATACGTCTGGGATTACAGCGTGTGCCATTCACTTTAGGTTCCACCAAGCTCTTGCCTAGAAATGTATTTCTATTCTTACTTGAAAAAATTCTGATCAAACTTCTATACCCCCTTACACCCACATGCGCACGTTAATTCCCCACCCTTCCCCCAATCATTCTTGTTTTTCTGTCTCCCTGAACTAGGGATATGGCAGATAAAAGAATTCTTTCTGATATATGTTTGGCTCTTTTTGAACAAGTTTTCTCTTGAAACCATTAAGGGGACTTACCAGATACCTAGACTCACCAGTATTTTAGATTCCTTGCTAAAGTGTTCACACTCAGAGGAAGGAAACTACATGGATTACTGGCTTCCATCATGCCTGGCATTGTCCCATTTGTCAGTAATCACCTCCTCACCGCCTCATTCAATGGGTGATTGTTCGTTCTCCATGTCCTATTCTTGTGCCCTGGCTGCCCGTCTGCTGGCTAGGAGGCAGCACTGCAGTGTCTCAGGTGAGCTGGATGGAAGTGTTGAGGTTTGTGTGGGTTTCTCTTTTTTTAGATTGTGTAATATTAAACATCAGGAGTTCAACTGGGAATATTTGTTTTTAGAGGGGGAATGGCCTTCTTCATTCAACGGCTGGGGAAAACAGTTGAAATTGTGAAAGTGTGTTGTGACCACACAGGCATACTTTGTCTCCTAATGCGGTGAGATAGGACATAGAACATTCTAGGCTGATTTATATTGCTCTGGCAATGAGGGGGCGGGGGAGGGTGTTTGTGTTTACCTGGTTAAATGAGGGAGGTAAGACCAGGGACTGTCCCAGAGGAGGCACTCTAGACTCGGTGCTAGTCAGAGGCATCCTCAGTGGGTGTGTTTTCAGTAGTTAGTGAGTTGCAGTGTTCGAGGCCCAGGATCTGGATTTGAGGTCAGAAAATCAAGTCACTCCCATGGAAATGGATTGCTTTTTCTTTGTGCCCCAGTGGCATCTAGAGTCATGGATGACCTAAACCTTTGAGCGGAGTGTGGAGTGCAGACTCTCCTCCCCACCTCCTCTTCCCCTCCCTCTCCAGGAGCCTTGAGAGGACATTTTGCTCTTCATTCCTGCCAGGCCTTGCTTCCGCATTCTCTAACAACCAAAGATCCTTGTCGAGAGGGCAAAAGTCACAAGCATTTTTGTCATTAGAATGCAGCGGTTATGTGTATCCATCTAAATAATAGAGGCTTTGAATAAATGTGGCAAGGATTATAATGGCTTCTTGTTAATGACTGGAAAAAAAGCAGGAGGGCCCCCGGGCTACACATCTTCCCCACCTGTGTTTCCACGCACCCTCTGCTGTCTGCTCCAACTGGAGCTGGTTACTTGTCATTTTGCCACATGGCTGAGCCCCAGGGAGAATGGTCAATGGAACAAGTGCAAAGAAAATGGTTTGCAGCAAGAGCCTTTCTTTTCTTCAAATCAAAATCCCCCTTTGCCTCCCCTTTAAAACCCAAATTAGTGGGTTTTACCAGAAAAAAAGGAGGATAGACTATGCCCTGCTGTTGCTAGGTAACAGAAAAAACCATAGGAACCTGGCTACTCTTGCTAAGTGATTTGTGTAGTGTTAACAGATTTGCATAATGGTGAGGCTAAAGGGTTTTCATCCTTCAACTCCTTTCTCCCCATCCCTTACCCACATCAACAAAATCCCAGATACATTATTTGTCTTGAGGTCAATTCTTGATTTTAAGATACTTGAGGGAAGGTGCTATACAGATAAAAATACTATAGTTAATTGCATGTAGCTAGAGTATGCACTGTATTTCTAAGATCTTGAACCCATTTTTAAAAATAAATGGGTACCAACGTGACTGGTGTAGCTCAGTTGGTTGAGTATCGTCCCGTGCACCAAAAGGTCACGGGTTTGATTCCCAGTCAGGGCACATGCCCAGGTTGGGGGTTCTGTCTCCGGTTGGGGTTTGTACAGTAGGCAACTGATCTCTCTCTTCCCCTCTCTTTTTCTCTCTCTCCCCCCTTCCTCTCTCTCTAAAATAAAAACATATTTTAAAAAATAAGTAAATAAATAATAAATAGGTATTACCCTTTCTCAGCAATAGCAGTGTTTTCACAGCCCACAAATGGTGACAAGTCTGTTTATTTGACACGTCCCTAGGAGTATTTTATGAAGGTTATGTTTAGCCACAGGAGACATTTGTACACACAACCAAGTATATCTTAATCGCACTAATTAGATCATTAGATGCCTGTTTTGTTTCTTTCTCACTGGATTCTGCCATTCTCCTTGTGGCTGGCTGAGTCATAGTTCATCTGCCTTGTGGGTCTCATGCTGACTCCCCTGTGACCTGTGCTGTCTGTCTGTTGCAGATTTGGACATCTCTGAGGCTGAGTTCCCAACGCCCCCTGACTCAAACCCACCCGGCCCTGAGCTGCAGACGTTTATAGCAGAAGCAAAGCTAAATCTACAGACACTGACCAGGCAAGATGGGGAAACTGGAGATGGAGCCGAAGAAAATATTGTTTACCTCTAATTGTGTTGTCATTATTTTTCCCAACAAAACAGAACACTGACATTTTGGGGAGAATTTTTATTTTCCTTTCCTGATATGTGTGTGACTGTGTCCAAATTGCTTTAAGAGTAATAGTTAATATTTCATGCAAGTTCCTTTTGGGGGGCATGAGTCTAATAATTAAATTATTGAAAGCAGCTCTGTGTGTATAATGGTTAACTCACCATACCTAATTTCAGATTTCTGGAGGAGAAATTAACTTGAATAAGCAGAAATATTTTCAAAGTTCTGACTCTGGACTGAAATTGCACATTGCATTTTCTACTGAATCATCTGGTTTTTGAAATGCCTTTTAAGACCCAGATGAAGCAATTTGAATGGAAAGAATGGTATTCATGATGGGCAAACTTTCACAATCACAGCAGTTGATTACAGCAAGTGGCCTTCCTGCCCCAGAGACAGAGGAGGCAGTGGGAAAGGCCTTTTCTTGCTTAGTTTTTCCATGCTAATTGCTCTTGGGGACATCAAAGGGTTGCTCTTGGTGGTGACCTGTCACAGTCCTGGTGCAGCCAACGTGTGCTATTTGGACACTGTTCTGAGCAGGAGGCCACTCTGCCATGGACACAATCTGGACTCTTATGACCTGCGCCACATGCTTCGCAGATGCACTTCCTCAGCCCAGTGCTGGTTGTTTTTCAAGCCACATCTTTCAAGAGAGCCCAGAGGCAAAGCTCC
This sequence comes from Myotis lucifugus, assembly GCF_000147115.1. Classification (NCBI taxonomy): domain Eukaryota; kingdom Metazoa; phylum Chordata; class Mammalia; order Chiroptera; family Vespertilionidae; genus Myotis; species Myotis lucifugus. Next base: position 39,798,698 of record NW_005871048.1, on the reverse strand, counting down.
AGCATGGTCAATTTTGCTGTAAATAGTGAAACTCCAGTAGTGCCCTCACTTCTCTCATCTGGTCCTGTCCTGCCAGGCCTGGGAGCACCAACTACCACTCGCTAGAAGCATCTCTCCCTCAGTTCTTTAAGGACAGGAATTGCTCTCTCGGCAAAGCTTACTGCCTGTTTGTGATTTTCCACAAAGGAAAGCTCTTACGTTCTGTCCTCAGAGTAATATGGGTCTCTGTGTGAGAAAATAAACCAGAAAATGTTTTCAGCTTGTTCTTCAGAAATACTTGTACATGTTTCGGTCAGTGTCAATAAATGTTCTTTACCTGTCTATTTTACTTTGAAATTTTAATATTGTGTAGGACCATAGTAAAATACACATACACACAAATACAATCTCCCCTTATGAAAATGAGGTAAAGGAGGAGTATCAATTCACCTAGAATTGTAGCCCTTCCCAGAAGGGAGCTATGATGGGAAGGGGAAAAATTCACTGAGATTCCATTGTTTGCTGTTTTTTTCCTAAAGTTGCCAGTTGAATATCTAGTTGATATTTTCCACTTAGGCAAGTTAAGTCTTAGTGTTTTTTTAAAGGAGCCTTTTGGGGGGCACTCTTTTTCTGACTCTTTTTGCTTTTGGCCATTTTGGTCCCAATCCTATATAATAAAAGGGCAATATGCAAATTGACCCTACCAGCAGAGCAACTGGGAATGACTGGTCACTATGACACACACTGACCACCAGGGGGCAGACGCTCAATGCAGGAGCTGCCCCCTGGTGGTCAGTGCACTCCCACAGGGGGAGCTCTGCTCAGCCACAAGCCAGGCTGACGGCTGCCAGCACAGCGGTGGTGGCGGGGGCCTCTCCTGCCTCCTCAGTAGCGCTAAGGATGTCCGACTGCAGCTTAGGCCTGCTCCCCGCTGGCAAGTGGACATCCCCCGAGGGCTCCTGGGCTGCCAGAGGATGTCTGATTGCCAGCTTAGGCCTGATCCCCCAGTGGACATCCCCGAGGGGTCCCAGACTGCGAGAGGGCACAGGCCGGGCTGAGGGACCCCCCCCCCGAGTGCACAAATTTTTGTGCACCGGGCCTCTAGTCATATTATATTAAATTCAGAGACTAATTTCACAGAATGCATACAGCGTATTAAAATTTTAGTCAATTACTTCACCTCCAAGCTGAACTCCTACTAAATTATAAGATGCAGCTTCCATTCCTAAAGACATTTAGAGAAAAACAAACCTGTCTTTCCTCTCTCGCCAGCAAAGTCTATTCCAGAATCTGTGTCCCTGGAATAAAAACCATACAGATATTTCAGTCTATATCCTTGCTCCAATAACTATAAATAACTTCTTTTTTTCCCTAACAGTGGATATGGAAATTACCACATGTGAAAATATATAAAAATGTTCCAAATCTCCATGGCACTCTTTAAAAATACGTGTGCTCAGTTGGTTTTTAAGCTCTGCAAAATCTAGGTATTCATGTCATCACCCTGGGAAGCCCTAGAACCTTTTGAGATACCTCTACTGTATTCATAGTTTCCTCTTTAATTTTATGATTTTTCAACTAAATATAACTGAGTTTCAAAGTTTGCTTGATAAGTTCTTCCTTTTCGCTTTGGCCTCACAATGTAATGAGCTCGGATCTCAACAGAGGTCACTATGTGGCTCCAACAGGAATTCCAGCTAACCTTTAGAGTAGAGTAGAACACCCTATCTCCCAGCATAATATGTTTCCCCTCAAAGGATCTACTTATCCTATGAACCAAAGAGCTTAAAGGAGACAGTGAGCTCTTGAGAGATTTGTTGTGGAGGAAATAGTAATGTTTTTCTCTGTCCCAGGCTGCATGCGTTAAGTGCCATCTCATTTACAGCCCAAGCTACTCTGCATTTCATCAGGACTGCATAATGACGGCACTCATGCAGCACCTTCCAGCCCACCTACAACAGGAACCCTGCTCATTCAGAAAAGGGTAAAATAAAAATACTTGTTGCAGAGGTGTGGTGGCTGGGTGTATGCAGTAAGAGTTATGAAAGGTAAAGAAGGTAAGAGTTATGTAAGGTAAAGGCGAGCCTAATTAAATCATGGGATGACAGATAAAGAAGAAGAAAGGAGTATGTCCTCCTTCCTGTGACCTAGGTCCACCTTTCAAAGTCAGAATCAACCTGAGGTTATTAAGGTTCAACCCTCTCTGTCCGCATAGCAGTTGAGAGTTGTTCTAGGTATGCCACTTCACCTCCCTAGGCTCAGTTTCCCCATCTATAAATCAGGGGTGACTACCTTAGAGAATTGTTGTGAGAATTAAATGATTAATATATGCAGTGTTATTAGGACAGAGCCTGGGACTTAGAAATCATTAATATATGCTAGCTTTTATTATCATATCATTAAAAATCTCTTAATAATTGCCCAGTCTTGTCCCAGCCCTTAGGCAATGGTACCTGCACATCCAGAAACAGTGAATAGAGAAGTCAGATGCCTGGAGGAGGCTTGTCATAAGACCTGGACTAGGGTTTCACAAGATTAGTTTCAACTTATTTGCATCCCTAAATCTCCACTCAACTTATTTATTCAATAAATATTTATTGACTGTCTGCTAAAGGCCAACCAATCTGTTAGGAATGAAGTTGAGATGAATAAGCCTGCAAGTTGTTGGAAAAGACAAACACGTGAACAGGTATGAAGAAGTACAGTTGCTATGGGAGCTCATAGGGAGAGCATGTTGGGGCCAGGAATACACAGAATGGAGGGAGTTGTCTTAAAGCAGCAGATGCCTGAGGCTTGAAGGAGAAGTAGAGAGTCGGAGAGGGAGCGGGAAAGACATTCTGAGCAAGGAAAGCAACCCAGACAAAAGTCTAAAGCAGCTGTGGGCAAACTACGGCCCGCGGGCCGGATCCGGCCCGTTTGAAATTAATAAAACTAAAAAAAAAAAGACCGTACCCTTTTATGTAATGATGTTTACTTTGAATTTATATTAGTTCACACAAACACTCCATCCATGCTTTTGTTCCGGCCCTCCGGTCCAGTTTAAGAACCCATTGTGGCCCTCGAGTCAAAAAGTTTGCCCACCCCTGGTCTAAAGGCACAAAACAAAAGTTGTGAGAGAGATGGGAGCACACATTTGGAGGTACTGCAGGGCGAGTTCCTCCCCTGGATTAAGGTGTCCAGTGAGAACCCCCTTCCGTCTTGCCCTCTCTCGTGCACTCTTGGACTAGTGAGGAACACACAAGTTTCTCTCAACTTGGTAACTGATCCGGTTCCAAGGCGAGCCAGGCTATCAGGAATGTGTCCTCTCCTCCTTCCCTCACCCTTCCAACCCACCTCCACCATAAAGGGTTGTGGTCAGATGGCCAACTGGATAGCTGCTTACTGGACCCCAAGCCACAAGAAACCAAGAATAAAGGAAACCCTGGAACTACATGAAGATGCTATTAGAACAGAGGGTTCCAGAGGGTGCCTTGGGGTGCTTCTGAGACAAACTGATGACTTATATGAGTCCAAGCACAGGTTTAAGTGAAGGGGGAAAAAGAGGAAAAAAAAGTACATACTTGGCTCTTCTGATTTATTTTCTTATCTCTGTTTTATTAAGGTGTTTTGGGGGGTACGTGTGTAGAGGAACATATTCCTTTATTTCTTCATCTTTCTTGACTCTGTGTTGGTTTCTGTGTATTAGATGACACAGCCACCTCTCCCAGACATGAAGGAGTGGCCTCATCTAAGAGGTGGACCTTCCTGTCACCCCTGCCCTGGCCCTTGGTTGTCCCTGGAGCCTTTTGGTTGTCCAAGCAGCCTGTTTTCTTCTGTGGTGGCTCCAGTCGTGAGTGTGTGCAAGACCTGCCCTGCTGTCCCCGTGGGGCTGACCTCAGGGAGCCTCTAGATTTAGGCTGGGAAGCCTGACCCTCAGGCAGCAGCTGTCAACACAAGCCTAAGTCCTGTTGGCCACCAGACCAGGAGATCTGGAGGTGTCTCTTGGGCGACAATCACAAAAATAGGGGCTCCAGATGAGTCTGTAAGTTCCTTTCCGGCCACACCTAGGCAGAGAGGGGGTCAAGAGGGGGTCCTGGTTTATTCTGCCAGGGCCCTTCATGGGTCCCTAGGGTGGCCACACCAGGAGCCGGCCCCGCAGGCCAAAGCTCCCCAACAAGCAAACAGGCCAATTTTTCAAAAAAGACTGGGCTGTATTTCAGCCTCTCTGTGCAGTGCCCTGGGGTGGTGGCCTGCCCGGAGCTGTCTCTCTGACAGTTCCAGACCCATGGGACCTAGAGAGAGGGAGATAGAGGGAGAGAGAGAGAGAGAGAGAGAGAGAGAGAGGATGGTACCCTCTGAGGGGGGAATGTTGCCTGGGGTTTCAAAAAGGAAGAGAGCACGCAACTGTGGCCCCTGAGTACTGGGGGTACAGAGGACACGCCCCAGCGCCCCTGAAGAGTTTCCCTACACGCCCTGGCCCTCGGGCGGCGGGCCGGCGCTTTAGCAGCAAATTCTGTGGGACGGGAGTCTGGTGCTTCGCAAGCTGCCGGCTCTGCGCTGCGCCTGGCAGTAGGCCGCGCGGGCCCTTTAAGCGCCTCAGTGCCTCCCAGCCTTCGGGGCTCCTGGATTCGCCCCTGCCGCTGCTTTCAATGCCAGGGTGTTTGGGGGCACCTCTCTCGGGTGGAGGCTGCAGGCGGGAAGAGTTGAGGTGCCCGACGTGGGAAGAACTTGGAACTTCTCACTCCTCCGAGAGG